>NW_026615762.1:0-39723 GCF_000801105.2 Raphanus sativus
GAGGAAAGACTCATCGAAAGAAGTGATAACATTGAAGAGACTCTCAATGAAGAGTGACCAACCTTTGCAGAGCTACTGGCCTCTTGAAGAATGATATACGCACTATGCAGAGCAATCTTGAGTACCAAGGCCAATGTTCAGAATCGATCGACACAGCCAACACGGAGTCGATCGATAGCGATCCCAGCGAAGCGACCGACCTACCAATTATTAAGCATCGATCGATACGCAGCTTTGGCAGATCAGGATCAACAGATTCAGGACCAGTACGCGAAAGACCAACATGCAGAAACTACCTGAGCATTCTAGATTTGACTTCTATCAGCATCAGTTAGACACAGAAGCTTTGGTCAGAAGGTTGCAAGTCATCAAAGCCGATTTAGCAAAGATATCTCCTAGATGGACAAGATCAGGTGATGCCACAAGAAGCTTCACTCCTGCTGAGTCCAAAGATGAGGGAAATGTTTGCCCACCAGCAAACAAAAACCCCCACTGCACCCCATGAGTCACTCACCTACCACAGTCAAGCTAAATGACTATAACCAAGCGCTGAGTGGGAGGCAACCCACTATTAGGTTTTCTTTTTCTTTATTTTTATTTTATTTTTCTTTTTGCTTTTATTTTATTTTTCGAATTTATTTTGCAGTTTTTATTAGATCCAAGTAGAATGATATTCCATCGACCGACATTCACCATTCATATCGCTCGACACCACACGACCATTACTAACGATCGACGTATACCACTACGAATCGATCGACATCTTGTCGATCAGGTTTATTCATTCTAACTTGTTATATTAATTAATAATTATGTTTTTTATTTACCTCACCACCGGGTGTTACACTGGGACAGTGTAATTTAAGTCTGGGGGGGAGTTTACTAATATGTGTTTTTATTTTGTTTTTATTAAAATGTTTTTCAAAATTATTTTTCGCATAAGTATTAAATAGGAACATTGATATGGATTTATATTTGATTGTCTGACCACTCTTTAGCACCATTCTAGATTACTGATTGCAGATAGTACTAAAGATGCTAAAGTGGATCAACTTGCTATCTATATTCACTAGCTAAGATTGTTTGAAGGAACCAAAGCTGACCTCCAACACTAATACTGACTTATTTGCTTGTTTTGGGGCTTGGATATCACTGGATCGGAATCCTCTTACAACTCTGGAAGGTAAAAAGTCTGTGTGTTTCTGGTCCCTTCCTTCTCTCTCTTCGGCATCTCGAGATCTAAGTTTATGTTATAAAAGATTGAAATGATTTCTTGAGAAGCAGAGGGGTAGGAGTGTCTCCTGCGACCCCATTATTCTAAATCTCAGGGATGATCACACATTGTGGAAACGAGGGATAGGTAAATTACATGTGACCCCATTATTCGCTACACTTTGTAAAAATGTATGAGTTACAATGCAAATGTCAATGAGATGGACTAGATGACCTATGTGGCATCGAAACCTGTTGAAATTGAAACTAATAAGAGATTCAGTGAAGAGAGAAGAGGGGAGAAAGGGATCAGAGAAGACTACCTGTGTGTTCAGATACTTGTTTGAGTTGAATCCATGTGTTCTTTGATCGATACTCCCAAGGTAAAGCCTGCACTTTATTTTATGTTAAGAAATGAGGGTTAGTAGAGGGGAATGTCAGATGAGAATTGCTAAGTTGTTGACTAGATGAGTTTGGTTGCTAAGCTAGGATAAGGCATGATGAACTTCTGTGATTAGGATGTTTAGACATGAATTGCAAACCCATAGAGTGATGACTTCAATATATTGAATCTTTGAGTTCCTGCTATTTCCAAACCTTTCAAAGACTACTGTTTTTGCTTGAGGACAAGCAAAGGAGTAAGTCTGGGGGAGTTGATATACCATGGATTTTACCCGTTTTTAACCATGGTATACTAGTATTTTACTATATATTTAATCCGTTTTCTAGCCTGTTAGGTATGTTTTCAGGTTCAGGAGCATTTGTGAGAAAGTGATGTTTTTGGAGTATTTTGGAGTACAAGAGATGATACACCCGAGTTGACCATTCAAGACTAAGTCGGAAGTCAACATTGCGATTATAATCGATCGATACTCATCCTGAGTTGTCGATCGATGTAGCCGAGAAGATCCGAGTACTAGAAGATTATAATCGATCGATACACATTCAGTGTTGTCGATCGATATCGAGGACGAAATGGTTTAGCCGACTACTTCACCAAGACTTCACCAAATTACGAGATTGCCCCTGACGAGTTTTTAACCTAATGGAAATGTTTAAATACTCCTGCTAAGTATTTTTGACGGCAAGTTTTGAAACCCTTTGAAGCTTGAAGCTTTTTACAACCAAAGCAGAGAGTGTGAGAGAGAGACTAGAGTTTTATTTGTTTGAGAGAGATTGGAGAGATTTCTCATCTCCTTTTGTATTTCTACTTTATTCTATATATGCAATTCTTTCATCTATCTATTGTTATGAATTGTCTAGCTATGTCTGAGTAGTCTACTTGTTAGATCTAGGGTTTAAATAGGTTTGTGGGATTAGCCCCAAACTATAATTGCTAAGTTGTGATACTCATCAAATGGATTGTACCCTATGCTTGTTTTAGATTAGCTAACTAGAACATAGATCACTAGGATCTTAGATTATCTTGAATTATCCATTTGAGCGATGCCTGTTTCCCGTTGAGAAGAACGACAGTTCCTCCTTGAGACCTTGTGGTCATATTCGGTTCGCGCCTAGGCAGATCTAGAAGCCGTCGATCGATAACCCGACTGGTAAATCGATCGGCGCCGCGAAAGGTGTATCGCTCGATATCTCAAAAGGATATCGACCGACTCTTTTTCTGTGTCATCATGCGAAAGGTGTGGCCAGAGATCTAGATATTTTAACCAGTGATTCATTCACATATGTTAAGCGGCTGAGATCTATAGTATCATGCAAGCAACTTGTTAAACCATTTATAGAGATTATAATCTCCATTCCTGAATAGAAACCCTATGTCTAGCACTCTTTATCCCATTTAAACAACCCTTCATATTGTTAGTTAGAGCAACTGCCTTGCTCATTTTGGGAATTGTTATTTTCATTTCTATCATATAAACCAACCTTGCCTAGGATTGATTAGTAGATTTTATTTAATTGGTTCCCTAGCTCCTCGTGATTCGATCCCTAAGTACTACAGCTGTACCTCTTATTTGAGAGAGTAAGCTCTACTGGGTAATTTGAGCACTATCACCTACCTGTTGAGCTAGAGTACAAGGCGGCTTGGGCTGTCAAACTACTCAATTTCGACATCAAACCCGCCAAGGAGAGGCGAACCATTCAGATCCACGAGTTAGAAGAGATCAGGCATCTGGCCTGTGAGAGCTCTAAGATCTACAAGGAAAAGACCAAGGCATTCCATGACAAACGGATCATCAGCCCAAGCTTTGCTCTGAATGATCAGGTCTTACTCTTCAATTCCAGAGTTAAGCTGTTTCCTAGAAAGCTTAAGTCCAGATGGTCTGGACCTTTCACCATCAAGGAGGTTCGCCCCTATGGAGCTGTTGTGTTGCTAGACACAAGATGTGGAGAAATTGTTGTAAATGGTCAGCGTCTCAAGCCATATCTTGCTGACACAACAATCGCTGAAGGTGTAGAGATACCCTTAAGCGATCCCCCTCAAACTTAATCAGCTCATTGAAGTCAAGCTAGTGACAGAAAACAAGCGCTTGTTGGGAGGCAATGATATACCATGGATTTTACCCGTTTTTAATCATGGTATACTAGTATTTTATTATATATTTAATCTGTTTTCTAGCCTGTTAGGTATGTTTTCATGTTCAAGAGCATTTCGTGAGAAAGTGATGTTTTTGGAGCATTTTAGGAGTGCAAGAGATGATACACCCGAGTTGACCATTTAAGACCAAGTCGGAAGTCAACATTGCGATTATAATTGATCGATACTCACCCTGAGTTGTCGATCGATGTAGCTGAGAAGATCCGCATATTAGAAGATTATAATCGATCGATACACATCCTGTGTTGTCGATCGATATCGAGGACGAAATGGTTTAGCCAACTACTTCACCAAGACTTCACCAAATTACGAGATCGCCCCTGACGAGTTTTTACCTAATGGAAATGCTTAAATATTCCTGCTAAGTGTTTTTGACGAGAGAACCTTCAGAAGCTTTGAACAACTTAGAGAAAAGCAGAGAGTGTGAGAGAGAGACTAGAGTTTTATTTGTTTTTGAGAGATTGGAGAGATTTCTCATCTCCTTTTGTATTTCTACTTATTTCTATCTATGCAATTCTTTCATCTATCCATTATCATGAATTGCTTAGCTATGTCTGAGTAGTCTACTTGTTAGATCTAAGGTTTAAATAGGTTTGTGGGATTAGCCCCAAACTATAATTGCTAAGTTGTGGTACTCATCAAATGGATTGCACCCTATGCTTGTTCTAGATTAGCTAACTAGAATATAGATCACTAGGATCTTTGATTATCTGGAATTATCCATTTGAACTAGCTTGTCTCCTGTTGAGAAGAGCGACATCTCCTCCTTGAGACCTAGTGTTCATTATCGGCTCGCGCCTAGGCATATCTAGAAGCCGTCAATCGATATCCCGACAGGTGAATCGATCGCGGAGCGAAAGGTGTATCGATCGATATCTCAAATGGATGTCGATCGACTCTTTTTCTGTGTCAACATACGACAGTTGCGGCCAAAGATCTAGATTATTTAACCAGTGATACATCACTAGAGTTAAGCGGCTGAGATCTATAGTATCATGCAAGCAACTTGTTAAAGCATTTATAGAAATTATAATCTTCATTCCTGAATAAAAGCCTTATGTCTAGCACTCTTTATCACATTTAAACAACCCATCATATTGTTAGTTAGAGCAACTACCTTGCTCATTTTAGGAATTGCTATTTTATTTCCATCATATAAACCAACTTCACCTAGGATTTATTAGTAGATTTTATTTAATTGGTTCCCTAGCTCCTCGTGATTCGATCGCTAAGTACTACAGCTGTACCTCTTATTTGAGAGAGTAAGCTCTACTGGGTAATTTGAGCACTATCAAATTTGGCGCCGTTGCCGGGGAGCTTTGATCGCCATTAGATTTAATCTTATTAATCTTAGGTTTTTCTTTTTACCCTCTTTCTGATTAAAATTTTTCTTGTCTTTTCAGGTACATGCCCAGCAGTACCAATAGCAACAGGGGAAATCAACTATTATTCTCAGAAGATCCTGCACACTTGGAACGCTCAATCCGCAAAGACCTACACTCCGCATCGATCGACAGAACCGCAGCACCGTCAACTGATACTCACGTTCAACCGTCGACCGACACTCAGACAGCACCGTCGACCGATACCGTTCGCCGATCCACATCGTTCGATACAACTCACCGTACATCGATCGACACTATTCTGCGAAGCATGGTCGCGATTGTTATTCTCACGCATGGCGAGAATGGAAACCTGTATGACCAAGATGGTCATCTGCGTAATGCAACAGGTCAGAAGCTAGATGCACAAGGAAACATAATCCCTGAGCCTGAAGTTGAGGCTACAGGCGAAGCTCAAACACGATCGTTGGCAGACTACAATCGTCCAGACGAGTACTACACCAACAGATCAGCTATTCGACTTCCAGAGATTCAGAAGCCGAACTTCGAGCTCAAGGCTCAGTACTACTCTCTCGTGTCTCAGATACCTTATTCTGGGCTATCACACGAGCATCCTATGGACCATCTGGAGAGGTTCGAGGATCTTATCGCTGCTATTCGTATGGATGGAGTCCCTGAGGACTACCTACTCTGCAAGCTCTTCAAATACTCAATGATTGGAGAAGCTTCGCACTGGCTCAAGCAGCTACCTACAGGATCACTGACATCTTGGGCCGACATCAAAAACACATTCCTGCGTAATTTCTTTGAGGAGGCACGCGCTGAAGACTTAAGGAGAAAAATCGCCACTTTCGCGCAAAAGCATAGTGAGACTTTTAAAGACGCGTGGATCAGATTTAAGTTCTTCCAGCGAGACTGTCCACACCATGGATTCAATGAAGTACAGCTGCTAAGCACTTTCTACAGAGGTATCGCCTTTAGGTATCAGATGGCTCTTGATACTGCTAGCGAGGGGAACTTCAACACTAGGAATCCAATAGAGGCTGTGAGACTTATTGAGAACCTAGCCATTAGCAGCAGCACCAAGAACACTGACTCTGACAAGAAGAAATCGGTTGCAGCCATCGGGGAAGACCAGATGAATGAAGTCAGAGCCAAGATAGATGCTTTACATGCATTTATGGGGCAGCCAGTCTGCTCAGCTGAAGAAAGAGAGGCTAGAGAAGATGATACAGAGGAAGATGTGAACTACATTGGAGGTACTGGATTTCAGAGATATGGAAACCAGAGTGGAAACATAAACTTTTTTGGCAGTGGTCAGAAGAGTAACTACAACCAGAGTTCACAGTATCAGAAACCCTTCACCAACATAAGGAACTACGGCAACTTAGCTTACCAAAACCCACCACCACCCACCCAGGAGAGTAAGTTTGATGCCATGATTGATAGAGTTCTAGAAGGTCAGCAGAAGCTTACAGTAGACTTCAATGGGAAGATTGACTCTGTCTTCCACAATCTGACCACAAGGATAGACACCATTTGCACTCAGGTTAAGAAACTTGAGACACAGATTGTCCAGACTGAAGACTCTATCAGGAGAATTGGAACTTTTAAGGAAGTAGGGGAAGGAAATAGGAAACACCACGTGAATGCCATTATAGATGATGATTTCTGGCAAGTGGTGAAACAGGAGAAGCTACAAGAAGGAGACTTTGAAGTGGAAAGTTCACTAAGCTTCGGTGGATCACAATGGTGTCGATTGATGATGTCTTGCATAATTGCATTGTTTCACCCATTCCTTTTCATGCATTTTCATCATGTAGGTTAGATTCTAGCCATGTTTAGGTTGCATTTTGCATACATGAATCCTTATCAGGTATTGGAGCATCTTATGGAGCTTTTGGAGACATTGGGATGCATTTGGAGCTCAAAAGATGTGAAAAGGAGGATGATTGGACGAGAAGAGCCTGGAGCGACCTGCAGAGGTCGCTGTGAGACCTCACTCCAGCCGGAGCGACCTTGACGACAAAAGCTAGAGCGACCACTCCAAGTCGCTCAGCTTTACACGACTCGAAGACGAAGAAAATGCTCCGGAGCGACCCCTCGATTATCTTTTAAGACCTGTTGTAGCCACTTTTGGCCAGATTATCTTTTGTTGAAGAGAAAACCACAAAATACTCTTGGAAAGTTCATCTTTTGGATTCATTGTTCTCTTGTTATTGATTTCTTATTGATTTCCTGTGTTCATCTACATGTTTAATCTGAAATCCAGTATGGGTTTAAGGTTTAACATGAAGATTAGTGAGTAGTTCTCTTTTGAATTCATGGGTTAGGGAGACTAGGGTGATTAGGTTAGATCAAGGATGTTTTTAGTGTAGATCAATCTCAAGCCTTGCTAGTAGAGTGTTCTTACAGCCTCTTTCGATCTGATCATTCGAAAGTTGGTCTCTAGACATTTCCCACCCAAAAGGTGTTTGTTGAAATGTCCGAGACAACTCTGCTAGGCTCTTAATGCATCTTGCCAAAGATATTTGTTGTTAAGAGTGTTAGGATAGCTAATAAACATGTTCTTATTGATTGCTTTCATATCATTCAGCCAAAGAGTTTTTATGTTTGAGATGTGTTAGCAAATGAGCATTCATCTAGATATAGAGCTTGCTTAGGATCGTGTTTAGGCTTAAGGTCATTCGTTTGATTCATCATTTGTCATCTTTGTTTGATACTTGATCACCCGAAATCATATTCCCGTGCCCATGAGTTCTCTTTCATCATATTTAAGAAAGTCATTCATTTACTGCGCTTTAGTTCTATCTTGTCATCATAGTTAGTTATTGTTTCTGAAATCATTTTAAATCATTGGTTGCATTTAGATTAAGTAAGTGCTTGCGTTCTTAGTGCTTGAAATCCCTCAGAACTGGTTCGACTTATTACTTCCATTTTACTATCATTTGACTTAGGAGCCTCAAAACTCCTAACATCAAATTGGCCTCGTTGCCAAATTCTGAGTAGATTTGAACATTGAGATTTAGTAGCTTGCTTGAGACTAAATCATTTTTAATTTTGCTGATTACTGATTCTCCTTCTTCAATTCCCTTTTGATCTGCAGGTGTATGAACTTGAGGAGCAGGGGTCCAACAAACCTAGTTCCAAGAGCAGCAGACATCCGAGCTTTAGAGAGGGAGTGTGCTAGAAAAAGGAGAGAAGAGGAGCAACAGGCTCACATACAGGATCCGAACATTGAAATGGCTGACCCACAAGCGAATGGCGATGACAACGCCCCACCAGCTCGACCTATTGGTGCCTATGACCGCCCAACTAACCATGGCCACCTGTTAGGAATCAGAGCACCAGCTGTGGCAGCAAACAACTTTGAGATCAAGTCAGGGTTGCTGAACCAGATTGAGAACAACAAGTTTCATGGCCTGGCTGCAGAGAATCCATTCGACCACTTGGACAGTTTTGATAGATACTGTGGTCTCTCCAAAACCAATGGTGTATCAGAGGATTCAAGCTCAAGCTTTTCCCTTTTTCTTTGGGGGATAAGGCACGTCAGTGGGAGAAGTCTCTGCCAAGCAGCTCCATCACCACTTGGGATGACTGCAAGAAAGCTTTCCTAGAGAAATTCTTCTCTACTTCCAAGACAGCTGACTACAGGAATGAGATATCCGGATTCAAGCAGAAGAACTTGGAAGGATTCAGTGAAGCATGGGAAAGGTTCAATGGCTACCTAGCTCAATGCCCACACCATGGTTTCAACAAGGGAAGCTTGCTTAGCACATTCTACAGAGGTGCCTTACCTGAGTACAGAGCAAGATTGGATACTGCAAGTAATGGGAACTTCTTGGACAGAACAGAAGAAGAGGCAGGGAAACTTGTTGAAAACATGGTCAAGAGTGATGCTGTCTACAGTGGGGATCATGACAGAGCTGATAGGTCAGCAGACAAGCAGACAAGAAAAGAGATAAAGGCTTTGCAGGATAAGATTGACATCCTCATTGCTGATAAAGCTTCTCAAGCTCAGATGAACTTTGTTGGTAACCCACAGCACGAGATACCAGCTGCTGTCAATGAGGTTGAAGGTCTGGAAGGTCAGGAAGAGCTGTGTTTTATCAACAACAATGGTACTTGGTACAAGAAGGAGCCAAACTTTCAGTACAACAACTATCAGCAGAGACCTTATTCTAACAACCAGCAGAATGGATATCAGCCTAGGAACAACCAGCAAGGTGGCTATCAGCAAAAGCAAAACCCTCCTCCTGGTTTTTCCAACCAAGGTCAGAACTCTTCTCAACAGCAGCCTGCTCCATCTAGCTCTACACCCCAAGAGAGCAGCACTGATGCACTTCTGAAAAAAATCTTGGAGTCACAGACTAGAAGTGAGAAGCATGTTAGTTATGAGCTGAAAAACCTTCACAACAAGATTGATGGGAGCTACAATGATCTCAACAACAAGTTCAGAGCTTTGGAGAACCAGTTTGCTTCCATGAACACTCAGCAAAATCGCCAACAAGGCTCTCTACCTGGAAAACCTGAGCAGAATCCCAAGGATGCAAAAGCTATCACACTTAGGAGTGGTAAGGAGTTACCTCCTAGAACTCTCACCAAGGATGCTGAGAAACTAGGTGAGGGGGTGGCCATCAACATAGATGATGAAGTGGTTATTGTTGATGAGAAGACTAATGATGAGGTCTTGGAGAAGATTGTGGAAGCTAAGGGTAAAGGAAAGGTTGGAGAGGAGAAGAAGACTGTAAAAGATGGTGAAGTTGTTCCTCCAGCAAAGGAGAATGCTTTTGTCCCTCCTCCTTATGAACCCAAACTTCCATTCCCTGGTAGGTTCAAGAAGCAGTTGCTGGAGAAGTACAAAGCTCTGTTTGAGAAGCAGATGAGTGAGGTTCAGATCACAATGCCAATCATTGATGCTTTCATGCTGGTCCCTCAATACAGCAAGTTCCTGAAAGATGTCGTAGCATCAAAGAAGAAAGAGATGGAAGGTATGATGATTCTCACTCATGAGTGCAATGCCATAATTCAGAGGCTTGATGTTCCAAAAAAGCTAGAGGATCCAGGATGCTTTACACTTCCTTGTACTCTTGGACCCATGATGTTTGAGAAATGTCTCTGTGATTTGGGAGCTAGTGTGAGCTTGATGCCTTTGTCTGTTGCTAAGAAGCTTGGTTTCACTCAGTACAAGAAGTGTAGACTCTCTCTGGTGTTAGCTGATCGTTCGGTGAAGTACCCTGTTGGTATCTTAGAGGACCTTCCAGTGATGGTAGGAAATTGTGAGATCCCTACAGACTTTGTGGTGCTTGAGATGGGTGAAGAAGCTCAAGATCCCTTGATCCTTGGTAGACCTTTCTTAGCCACAGCAGGAGCTATTGTTAATGTGAAAGAAGGCAAGATCGATCTCCATTTGGGTAAAGGGAACATTCTCCACTTTGACATCAAGGAGGTGATGAAGAGACCAGTCATGCAGGCACAAATCTTCTACATAGATGAGATGGATGCTCTTGCTGATGAGCTCCTTGAAGAGCTATCAATAGAGGATCCTTTACAGCATGCCTTGACCATTGAGAGAGATGATGAAGTGGTTGAGAACCTGGCTAGTACTGCATATGGACTGATGCTGGATTCACACAAGGGATTTAATGGCAAGGATCAGTTTGAGGAGTTGCCACAGGAGGTTCATCAAGAGGCTGCAGTCACTCAACATGAAGACATCCAGCAAGATGACTGGAGTGAGCTTAAGGCGCCTAAGGTGGAACTAAAACCTCTTCCCCATGGTGTAAGGTATGCATTTCTTGGTCCCAATGAAACCTATCCTGTCATTGTGAGTAGTGAACTTACTGAAACTGAATTGTCTGAACTTTTGAAAACACTTAAAAGGTTTAGAAAAGCAATAGGTTACTCACTTGATGACATCAAAGGAATTTCACCATCTTTGTGCATGCATAGGATACATCTAGAGGATGAATCAATGACTTCTATCGAGCATCAAAGAAGGTTAAATCCTAACCTGAAGGATGTTGTAAAGAAGGAGATTCTTAAGCTCTTAGATGCTGGGGTTATTTACCCTATTTCCGATTCAAAATGGGTATCTCCTGTGCATGTTGTCCCAAAGAAAGGTGGAATCACTGTGATTAAAAACGACAAAGATGAATTGATACCAACAAGAACTGTCACAGGTCATAGAATGTGTATTGATTACAGAAAACTGAACTCTGCATCTCGAAAAGATCATTTTCCATTGCCATTTATTGATCAGATGCTTGAGAGACTTGCTAATCATCCATTCTATTGTTTTCTTGATGGGTATTCAGGTTTCTTCCAAATCCCCATACATCCCAATGATCAAGAGAAAACGACATTCACATGTCCTTATGGTACCTTCGCATATCGAAGAATGCCATTTGGACTATGTAATGCTCCAGCCACCTTCCAAAGGTGCATGATGTCAATTTTCTCTGATCTAATTGAGGATGTTGTGGAGGTGTTTATGGATGATTTCTCTGTCTATGGATCTTCGTTCTCTGCTTGTTTGTCAAATTTGTGCAGGGTCCTACAGAGATGTGAAGACACAAACCTTGTACTGAACTGGGAGAAGTGCCACTTCATGGTCAAAGAAGGGATTGTGCTTGGGCACAAGATTTCAGAGAAGGGAATTGAAGTGGACAAGGCTAAGATTGAGGTTATGGTCAGTTTGCCTCCACCTAAGACAGTGAAAGATATCAGAAGTTTTCTTGGACATGCTGGTTTCTACAGGAGGTTCATCAAAGACTTCTCCATGATCACTAGACCATTGACCAGGTTGCTTTGTAAGGAAGCCACTTTCAGCTTTGAAGTAGAGTGTCTTGAGGCCTTCAAGAAGCTGAAAAATGAACTCATCAGTGCCCCCATAGTCCAACCACCTGATTGGGATCTCCCCTTTGAGATCATGTGTGATGCTAGTGATTATGCTGTGGGAGCTGTACTAGGGCAGAAGAAGAATGGGAAAACTCATGTGATCTACTATGCAAGCCAGACCATGAATGAAGCTCAAATGAGGTATGCCACCACAGAAAAGGAAATGCTAGCCATTGTCTTTGCCTTTGAGAAGTTCAGAAGCTACTTGGTGGGATCTAAGGTTATTGTCTACACTGATCATGCTGCTTTGAGACATCTTCTAGCCAAGAAAGATGCAAAACCAAGACTTTTGAGGTGGATCCTATTGCTTCAGGAGTTTGATTTGGAGATCAGAGATAAGCCAGGAGTTGAGAATGGTGTAGCTGATCACTTGTCCAGGCTGAAGGTGGAGTGTGGAGTACCTATTGATGAGGGACTTCCAGAGGAGCAAATCATGGCTATTGGAGCAGTAATGGCAGTTTGTGACACTGGTAGAAAGCTTGAGGAAGTGAAGGCAACTGAAGAGAAGGAACCTTGGTATGCTGATTTGGTGAACTACCTAGCCACAGGAAAAGAACCTTTGAATCTTGTGGGCTATGCCAAGAAGAAGTTCTACAAAGATGTGAAGAGGTACTACTGGGATGAGCCTTATCTCTACACTCTCTGCAAGGATCAGCTGTATAGGAGAGTGGTTGCTAATGAAGAGATAGATGGGATCCTCACACAATGTCATGGATCATCCTATGGAGGCCACTTTGCTACTTTTAAGACTGTAGCAAAAGTGTTACAAGCTGGATTCTGGTGGCCACACATGTTCAAAGACACACAAGACTTTGTCTCCAAGTGTGATTCATGCCAAAGAAGAGGAAACATCACCAAGAGGAATGAGATGCCTCAAAATCCTATCCTAGAAGTTGAGGTCTTTGATGTGTGGGGTATTGACTTCATGGGACCATTTCCTTCATCATATGGGAACAAGTACATTCTTGTGGCTGTTGACTATGTCTCAAAGTGGGTGGAAGCTATTGCTAGTCCCACCAATGATGCTAGAGTGGTGACCAACATGTTCAAGAGTATTATCTTCCCAAGGTTTGGAGTTCCAAGAGTTGTGATCAGTGATGGGGGTTCTCACTTCATTAACAAGCTGCTCGAAGGACTTCTAAGGAAGAATGGTGTGAAGCATAAGGTAGCAACTCCTTACCATCCTCAGACAAGTGGTCAAGTTGAGGTCTCTAACAGAGAGATCAAATCCATTCTGGAGAAGATTGTGGGGATCACGAGGAAAGATTGGTCTAATAAGCTTGATGATGCACTTTGGGCCTATAGGACAGCTTACAAGACACCTTTGGGTACCACACCTTTCAACCTTGTCTATGGGAAAGCCTGTCATCTGCCTGTGGAGCTTGAGTACAAGGCATTATGGGCAGTGAAGTTGCTGAACTTCGACATCAAGAGTGCTAAGGAGAAAAGACTTTTCCAGCTACATGAGCTTGATGAGATAAGGATGGATGCTTTTGAAAATTCAAGGATCTACAAAGAAAAGACCAAAGCTTTCCATGACAAGAACATTCTGAAAAGAGAGTTCCGAGAGGGAGACCAAGTCCTTCTCTACAACTCTAGGCTGAAGTTGTTTCCAGGAAAGCTCAAGTCAAGATGGTCCGGTCCATTCAAGGTCAAAGAAATCAGACCTTATGGAGCAATAGTTCTATGGAGTGCTGATGGAAGTTACTTCACAGTGAATGGGCAGAGGGTTAAGCTCTACATGGCGGATGCACCAGAGGAAGATGGAGTTTCAACTCCACTTTCTGATCCTACCCCAGCCTAATCCAAAGGAGGCAAAGTCAAGCTAGCGACTCAAAACAAGCTCACTTGGGAGGAAGTCCCATGTATATCCTTTGTAAATATTGCATTAGTACTTTCATTTTCTTTTTTTTCTTTCATCTTATTGCATAAAAAAAAATGGGAAGTGAAGTTCTATGCAGGTTGTGGGTCGACTTGGTGTGAGCAAAAAGGGGCATCGTCGGAGCGACCACACCGGAGCGAGGTCGAGCAGTCGCTCCAGCTGGGAGCGACATGATCAGAGCGACGAGCCTAGGTCGCTCCAGCTGGGAGCGACCCTCATGAGGAAACCTGGAGCGACCACTCCAAGTCGCTCGGCTCACACGCGACGGAGAGAAGAAAAATGGCCTGGAGCGACCCCTCACAGCGAGCACTCCAAGTCGCTCCAGTTCCGGTTCAGGTAAGTGATTTCTAATTCTAATCCCGGTTCGATTCGATTAACCCGGTTTACTCACTTAAATCGAACCGGTCGACCCCTAACCCTACCCAAAACCCTCGCCTCTCTCCCTCTCCACTCTCCTCTCATCTCACAAACTCTCAAACTCTCTCAAACTCTCTCATCACCAAAACCTCCATAAGTTTCTCAAATCTTCACCAAATCAACTGATTCTTGTTTCTAAACCCTCACTTTCGCTCCAGTAGCCCCCTTCCCATAATCTACTCGCCATGTACATTCATCCAGAGCAAGGTATGAACTTTCTAAACTCAATTTTGTAGGTCCATGAACCCTAGAAATTGAAATTCGAATTTTGGTCTTTTCTTGCTTGATTATGATGAATTAGGCTAGGGAAAGTATGTATATCAAGTTGGGTTGTTGATTTCATGGTGGAATTGAGATTAATTTGAACTTTGCCAAATTAGGGTTCATGGATTTGGGGATTTCGAAATTGAACTGAAATGATGGTGTTTGTGTTTGAGTTTGGTGTGTTGTGATGTGTAGAGACTTGTTTCAAGCAATTTTCTCATCCTAGAGCTTTTATTCAGAGAAGTTATACTATCTTGTATTTCTTTTCTTATCTTTTTGGATGAGAATTGTGATTTTTCTTGCTTGTGACTTGGTGAATTGGTGTTTAACTTGACTAAATGGTTGAATTGAGTTAACTTGAGCTTAAATTGTCGTTCATTTGTTCAGTTAACTTGTTTTTCCATATTCATTTTGCCAAGTCTTTGTCCCTTTCCACTCCCTTTACTTACTCCTTTTCAAGCTTTGAATTTTTCAGGTACCAATGGGTAAGAAAACAAGGGCACAGTTGACAGCTGAGAAGGAGGCAAGAGATGCAGAAGATTGGGCACAAAGAGGAAAGTCTTTAGAAGCTGAAACTGCTCCAACAGGGACTGAGAGGACTACTAGGCAACGAACTCAGGCTGCAAGGAAGTCCACTGAGCAAATGCAGAGAACAGAAACGACTTCAGCTGCAAGGAAGTCCACTGAGCAAGTGAAGAGAACAGAAACGACTTCAGCTGCAAGGAAGTCGACTGAACAGGGGAAGAGAGCAGGAAAGAGTATTGCAACTCCCACTGATGAGGAGAGTGAGGAAGGTGAAGAGGAGTCAGAAGAGGAGCCTGCACCTACGAAGAAGGCAAAGATGACAAAAGGGAAAGGTGTTGCTGTTGAAAGGGACATGGGGAAGATTCCAACTCCGGAAGAGCTGTATGATCACCTGATGAATGGGATGGGCTGGCAGGCAACGAGGTTTGCTGACCTTGAGCTACTGAAGGCACTAGAGATCGATTCAGATATGGCGGAACTGTTGGGGCATTTGAAAATGCCAAAGCTTCTCACCATGGCTTATCCCACTGATATGTTGCATATTTACATGTTTTTAACCATCATTTATTGTACATAATGATCATGTAGATTAAGAATTAAGCATCTTTAAAGTCCATATTGCATGCATTGTCCTTATTAGGTGTTGGAGTGTGTCATGGAGTTTTTGGAGGTGTTTGAAGCCATTCCAAGTCAAGAAGAAGTGTATATTGAGTTATGGTCGAGCTCAGATGGATCAAGGCACACAGCGAGTCCTTGCAGCGACCTCCCACACCCACTGTGGTCGGGACGAAGCCGAGAGCGAGTATATGGAGCGGGTTGCCAAACCCACTCTACACATGACATGACAATCTGAACCTCATGAAGTTACAAGTACTGGAGCGAGTCATGGCAGCGAGTTACATCACCCACTGTACATAGAGCGAGTAAAGGCAGTGACTTCACACACCCACTGTGGTTGGAAAAAAAGCTGAGAGCGAGATTGGTTATAAGGCAAGTGTTGGAGTGGGAGGCTGCAGCGGGTCATGGCAGCGAGGAGACAAAGTAGCTGGGAATCATGCGGGTACCGGAGCGAGTATCAGGCAGCGACTTGGAGCACCCGCTGTACTCAAGACAAGATCATGCATTCTCAAAACATCAAGCAAGTGCCACAGCGACTTCAGGCAGCGAGGTCGAGCAGTCACTCTACACCCATCGAGCAATGGAGCGACTTCATGGAGCGACTACACCACCCCACTCCAGCATCTTTACTTGGTCGTTTTTCAACAATTTTAAAGGGCATTTTAGGCTTTTTAAAAGAAGTCATTAGGTTTTCCAAGGATCATATAAATACTCTTGTAACCCCAAGTTGGGACTAATCTTGTTTTTTCTGAAGAACACATTGAAACCTTGAAGAAAGATTGAATCTTTAGTCTTTTTCTTCTTATTTCTTTGTGATTGTTATATTAAACTTGCTTCTCAACATGATTTATCTTAAATCAACCATGGGTTTAAGGTTAATCATGTCTATTAGTGAGTAGATCTATCTAGGATTCATGGGCTATGGTGATTAAGGGTGATTAGTGAAGATCTAGGGTGTTTAATGTTAAATCTACTTCTTTCCTTGCTTGTTGAGGGTTCTCAATGCTATTTTGGTCTTGATCATACTAAAATAGATCCTTAGGCATTTCCTGCCCGAAAGGTGTATGATGAAATGTCTGAACCAACTCTTCAATGCTTTTAATGCACTTTGCCAAAGAGATTTGTTGTTAAAGGTGTTAAGATTGCTAGTAGACTTGTTCTCCATGATTGCTTTAGTAACATTCAACCAAAGGGATTTGATGCTTGAGTTGCTTTAGCAAATGAACATTCATCTAGGGATAGAGCTTGTTTAGTATTGTGTCTAGGCATAAGGAAAGTGCTTGATTGATAGCTTATCACCTTTAGATTGGATCTACATCACCCAAGATCAAATGCCTAGCCCCATGAGTCCACTTGCTTCATATTGAGAAAGAAAGTTCACTCTTTTATTGCATTTCTAGTCTAGTTTTAGTTCACTTCATTTCGCTCAATTGGTTGCACTTAGATTAAGCATAGACTTGCATTCCCTTTGCATTAGAATCACTTAGGATTGGTTCGACAATCTTTTATATTACAGCATTTGATTAGGAGCCTTGAAAACTCCTGTTATCAAATTGGCGCCGTTGCCAAGTTCTATTGTGATTTTGACACTGGGATTTAGTCACTTGCTTGAGACTAAGTCATTTTTATTTTATTGTGATATTGGCTCTGCTTCTTCTTCTTTTTGTATTTCAGGTGTATGAACTTGAGAAGTAGAGGGACTGCAAACCTCACTCCACTAGTTGTAGACATCAGAGTTTTGGAACGAGAGAATAGAAGGAAGAGGAGAGAGGAGGAGCAACAGGCTCATTTAGACAGATTGGGTTTTGAGATGGCTCATCATCAGAACTTGAATCAGGATGGAGAGATCCCCTTGGGAGCTGCCCAAGAGGGAAATGGTCAAGGAGCTGCCAACCTTCGACCACAGCGCCAACCACAACACCCACAGCGCCAAGCTCGCGCCATTGGAACCTATGATCGCCCTCACATTCATGGTCATAGGTTGGGAATCAGAGCACCAGCTGTGGAGAACAACAACTTTGAGATCAAGTCAGGCTTGCTCAACACCATAGAGAACAACAAGTATCATGGCCTTGCTGCTGAAGATCCATATGATCACTTGTACAAGTTTGATCAGTATTGTAGCTTGTCCAAGATCAATGGTGTTTCTGAAGATGCCTTCAAGCTCAAGTTGTTCCCTTTTTCTTTGGGAGATAAAGCACACCAATGGGAGAAGACTCTTCCAAGTGACTCTATCACTACCTGGGATGATTGCAAGAGAGCATTTTTGGAGAAATTTTTCTCTGCCTACAGGACAGCCAAGATAAGGAATGAAATCTCTACCTTCCAGCAGAAGAACCTTGAGAGCTTTAGTGAAGCATGGGAGAGGTTCAAGGGCTATTGGTCTCAGTGTCCACACCATGGATTCACAAAAGAAAGCTTGCTGAGCATATTCTACAGGGGTGCTCTACCTGAGTATAGAGCCAGATTAGACACAGCAAGCAATGGATTCTTCCTAGGCAGAACTGAAGAGGATGCAGAGGAGCTGGTTGAGAACATGGTGAAGAGTGACTCAGTCTACAGTGGAGAGCACGACAGGGCCAACAGAAGTGATGATCAGCACACAAGGAAGGAGATTAAGTCTCTCCAAGAGAAGCTAGACATGCTTATCAAAGAGAAGGCTAAGCAAGGGCAGTTGAACTCTGTTGGAGACCAGAATCAAAAGCAGCATGTAGGGATCATGGAGGTTGATGGATTAGAAAGCCAAGAGGAGCTGTGCTTCATCAATGCTAATGGCACCTGGTATAGGAAAGAGCCAAACTTTCAATACCAAAACAACTACCAGCAAAGACCTCACTACAACAATCAGCAAGGAGGATACCAGGCCACGCAAAGCTACCCTTCTGGTTTCAGCAACCAAAGTAATCAGTCTACTCAAGCTCAAGGCAGTTCTTCTCAAGCTCCAGCTTCAGATTCAAGTGTGGATTCTATGTTCAAGAAACTCTTGGAATTTCAAGCCAGAAATGAGAAGACAATGGTTTATGAGTTCAAGAACATCCACACAAAGATTGATGGGAACTACTCTGACCTCAACAACAAGTTCTTACAACTTGCATCTCGCTTCAACACTTTGGAGAGTCAGGTCGCCTCTATGCCATCATCTTCCAAGAGCTCAATGGGATCTCTACCAGGGAAACCAGAAAAGAATCCCAAGGAGTCTTGCAATGTAATCATCTCTACTACTTCTTCAGAGATTGAGCTGAATGATTATGAGAAAGAGGTAGATGAGATTGAGAAGCTAGTGTTTGGGAAAGTTGAAAAATTGGTTGTAGCAACAGCTGAAGCACAGATGGTGGATAAAGTTATGGAAAGGGTTCAGGTACAAGCTGAAAGGAAGGTTGAAGCAAAGAATCTGCAGAGAGCTGAGCCTAGAGCTGAGAAACCAGTTGAGAGGAGAGCTGAGCACAAGCTGAAAGAGGTCAAGCTGGAAGAAGCTCCTGAGGTTGAGCTACCACCGTATGAGGTCCCACTCCCATTTCCACAAAGGGCCCTCACCAAAGCTCAGAAAAAGGTTATCTCCAAGTTCAGGAAAGATCTTAGTGATGTTGGGGTCAGGCTCCCAGAAATTTCTGGTATGCGTGAAGCTCATGTCCAAATGATGCTCATCAAGGACATTCTAGACCACCAAGCAGAAGTGGCAGAGCTTTTGGACATCTCCATTTTGAAGATTGATCCACCAGTCCCTCCACAGTCCCTCCCTAAGCTAGAGTCTCAAGGGAAATTCACATTGTCTTGCTCTCTTGGTAAGATCACTATGAATGATGCTTTGGTTGATTCTGGTGCAAGTGTAAATGTGATCTCCTTGGAAATGGTGAAAAGTCTTGGTATTGAGAGCATGGAGCCAAACACATCTTCTCTCATGTTTGGGGATTCATCTTCTACAACCCCCATTGGCCTCATCAAAGACTTTCCTTTAAAGATTGGAGCATGCACAATTCCTATAGACCTCACTGTTCTGAAGATGGCAATTGAGAAGAGAGTTCCTTTGATCCTTGGCACTCCATTTCTCACAACAGTTGGAGCTTGCATTGACTTCCCAAACAAGAAGGTCACACTCCTCAATGTGAACAAAGCTGTCTCCTACCCAATTCAGTCTTCAATGGATGTTGGGCATTGTGGAACAATCACTTGTGAAGAACCATCCATTGAGAATACCCAAGCTGAAGTTGTTGTTTGTAAGGAAGAAGGTCTTATTGGAGAGTCTTCTCGAGAGTTATGTGTTGAGCACTTGGAAAGTGCTAAAAAGGAGGAGGTGAGTAGAGCCACAAAGGCTGCTCATGACATGAAGAAGATAGTGAAAGAAACTCATTCTCCACCTCTTGATAAGACTCCTCACACTCTCACTCTCCACCCAATGAAGCTCAAAAATGGAGCCATTGAGTACAAGATCAAGTGCAAAGGCAGGTCCAAGCCATTCTCAAGTGCAAGGGCCATCATCACTCCTCAGCTTCAAAACGACCCCATCAAGCTCCAAGAGCTCCTCTCTCAGGTCCTTACCATCACTCTTGAAGGTGGAAAGGATCCTCCTTCTCACTAGTACAAGAGAAAAGGTAGTCAAGCTAGTGACTCAAAACAAGCTCACTTGGGAGGAATTCCCATGGTTATCCTTGTATATAAATTTGCTATTTCATTTCTTTATGTTTTCAATAAGTGTGGCAGAAGTTTCAGGCCAGCTCAAAGTTCAAGCTCTAGACACCCATTACCACACTTCACTCTCCACTTGAGGTATCACTCCAACCATTCTTTGTACATACCATTGCTTTTATCATATTTTCGGTATCTTCTTCTCTCTTATTCGCACAGAGACTGTGTGATTTAAGTGTGGGGGAGGTACCAAGTATTTGATCATGTTTGCTTTGTTGATTGTGCATCTCATGCATTGCATTGTACATTCATATATGCATAAAAAAGCCATAAAAATTAAAATTTTGAAAAATGCATAAAAGAATCATGTAATTGCATCACTTGCATTCTTAGGATTAAGTCTAGATCATATAGATTGCATTCACTTGCATATGGTGCAGTTGTTGATAATGCCTTGTAAAGAACACTTGTTTGCACTGAATTTGACACCCTAACTAAACATATCAAGTAGCTTAGGCATCTCTTTAAAACCTTGCACGCTTCGAGCTTTGAAAACTCTTCTTTTAAACATGTGCTTGCTTGATATTGGCATTGTTCTTGAAACCAGCTCCAACTGAATCTTGATTTAAATGAACTTAATCTCTCTTGCATATGGGCATTTGCATACTTGATCATGGATCTCATACACATTTGGGTTATCTTTTTCATTGTACCACTCTTTGTTAACCCAAATGGCACTCCCTTACCCTAAAACCCTTACCATTCTTTGAAGCCTACATTGATTTGTATGAGTGAGGTCTCTTTTGATAGTTTGTCATGTGCAAAATCTTGAGAGTATTGGGAGCGACATGGATTTGTTCTCATCTCTTGCTAGCATAGGGTCATCATTTGAGCTAGCTTCTAGGATGGTGAGTGGGTGTATGTTTCTTAAAAGTTTAATGCCTTGGGTTTGGGGTGTGAGAAAGATGAGCAATAGAGCGTTATGAGAAAGAAAAGCCCTAAGGACCTAGAATAGAAAGAAAAAAATATATAGCTCTTGTTTGTATTGTTTGAGACATTCTCCCTATAAAAAAAAGGAAAAGAAAAAAAAAAGAAAAAAATAAAAAAAATAAAAAGAAAAAGAAAGATTCAAAAAGATAGTGGGGAAGGGAAAATAAAAAGAGTTAGAGCTTAGAAAAGTGAATAAGAGGTCCTTAGTGGTTAAGTCATAAGAAAAGAGAGTTGTTCATAGTGTTTGTTATTTTGGGGTATGAGATGAATGAAAGGGGTGTAGGATATGTAATCACTTAGGAATGGGTAGAATGATGAGGATGAATCCATGTATGCATGAATTGCTCCTAGTCTTAGATAAATTTTGCATAATGATCAAGCTCCTTGTTCTTGAGTGATAACCACCTTAAAATGATGCATCTGAACCTTCCTCTTCATTCTCATTAGACCATTTTCTTATCTAGCCAAATGATTGAGATCATGTGCCCATTTGTGAGAATTCACCTTGTGTGTGTATGTGTGAATCAATGTGAGGGCTGGTAAAGAGAACTTGTTGGTTGATGAGCTATGCAACTTGTTTAAAAGCATAAGAGTAAGGATAGACCTTGAGAAGCTAGAGTTTAATAAGAGAGTTTGCTCATGCTATTTTCTATGTTTCTTTAGGATGTCAAGTTGAGTGCTATGAGTGTTTCGTTTGGCTTTAATCTCCCATTTTTATATCTCTCCTCCTTTTGTTTTTGGAAAGTTTACTTGAGGACAAGTAAAAGACTAGTGTGGGGGAGTTGATATGTTGCATATTTACATGTTTTTAACCATCATTTATTGTACATAATGATCATGTAGATTAAGAATTAAGCATCTTTAGAGTCCATATTGCATGCATTGTCCTTATTAGGTGTTGGAGTGTGTCATGGAGTTTTTGGAGGTGTTTGAAGCCATTCCAAGTCAAGAAGAAGTGTATATTGAGTTATGGTCGAGCTCAGATGGATCAAGGCACACAGCGGGTCCTTGCAGCGACCTCCCACACCCACTGTGGTCGGGACGAAGCCGAGAGCGAGTATATGGAGCGGGTTGCCAAACCCACTCTACACATGACATGACAATCTGAACCTCATGAAGTTACAAGTACTGGAGCGAGTCATGGCAGCGAGTTACATCACCCACTGTACATAGAGCGAGTAAAGGCAGTGACTTCACACACCCACTGTGGTTGGAAAAAAGCTGAGAGCGAGATTGGTTATAAGGCAAGTGTTGGAGTGGGAGGCTGCAGCGGGTCATGGCAGCGAGGAGACAAAGTAGCTGGGAATCATGCGGGTACCGGAGCGAGTATCAGGCAGCGACTTGGAGCACCCGCTGTACTCAAGACAAGATCATGCATTCTCAAAACATCAAGCAAGTGCCACAGCGACTTCAGGCAGCGAGGTCGAGCAGTCACTCTACACCCATCGAGCAATGGAGCGACTTCATGGAGCGACTACACCACCCCACTCCAGCATCTTTACTTGGTCGTTTTTCAACAATTTTAAAGGGCATTTTAGGCTTTTTAAAAGAAGTCATTAGATTTTCCAAGGATCATATAAATACTCTTGTAACCCCAAGTTGGGACTAATCTTGTTTTTTCTGAAGAACACATTGAAACCTTGAAGAAAGATTGAATCTTTAGTCTTTTTCTTCTTATTTCTTTGTGATTGTTAGATTAAACTTGCTTCTCAACATGATTTCTCTTAAATCAACCATGGGTTTAAGGTTAATCATGTCTATTAGTGAGTAGATCTATCTAGGATTCATGGGCTATGGTGATTAAGGGTGATTAGTGAAGATCTAGGGTGTTTAATGTTAAATCTACTTCTTTCCTTGCTTGTTGAGTGTTCTCAATGCTATTTTGGTCTTGATCATACTAAAATAGATCCTTAGGCATTTCCTGCCCGAAAGGTGTATGATGAAATGTCTGAACCAACTCTTCAATGCTTTTAATGCACTTTGCCAAAGAGATTTGTTGTTAAAGGTGTTAAGATTGCTAGTAGACTTGTTCTCCATGATTGCTTTAGTAACATTCAACCAAAGGGATTTGATGCTTGAGTTGCTTTAGCAAATGAACATTCATCTAGGGATAGAGCTTGTTTAGTATTGTGTCTAGGCATAAGGAAAGTGCTTGATTGATAGCTTATCACCTTTAGATTGGATCTACATCACCCAAGATCAAATGCCTAGCCCCATGAGTCCACTTGCTTCATATTGAGAAAGAAAGTTTACTCTTTTATTGCATTTCTAGTCTAGTTTTAGTTCACTTCATTTCGCTCAATTGGTTGCACTTAGATTAAGCATAGACTTGCATTCCCTTTGCATTAGAATCACTTAGGATTGGTTCGACAATCTTTTATATTACAGCATTTGATTAGGAGCCTTGAAAACTCCTGTTATCACCCACCTACAAGGAGCTCACTTCCCAGTTCTTGTCCACTTTGGAAGTCACCTACCACGACTCTAGACATGTACGGCAGGGATGGGGGAAAATCAAATTCAAGATCGATGGAAGGGTCTACTACATGAACTTCAGAGACATTGGGGCAGTCATGGGTTTCCAAGATGCAGAGGAGACTACTCTTCCAAGGTGCGACGGCCTCCCGAAGAAGCTGTGGGAATTGATTACTGGCATCAACCACAAGACCCGCATCCGACACCCTACAGTGCGCTACCTCCACAGACAACTTGTTCACCTCTTCTACCCATGGAAACAGCACGGTAACGTCACAGAGGGAGATCTCCGCCTTATCTGCCCTGCAATCAGTCCTTACACTACCCCGGGACAGCTACCACTTCCCAGCACAGACATCTACGCAAAATTTGGGATGGTAGGTTTCTTTGTGAGTCGTCTTGAGCACTACAGAGACTGGGCTTGGACCACAGGGGATAAAGAACCAAAGATAGGGATTGGAGGGATGATCACACCTCTCCTACAGGCTCAGCACATCAACTTAGGAAAGGGTGGAGTTGGTCCTAAACTCATTGATGGAGCCTACTTGAAGATAGCCACCTACTTCAGTGGGATGTACTAGGGCAGCTACGTCTACCACTATCGCTTGGAAGGAAGGAAAGCTGAGGTACTCCTCCCGAACATGGACCTGACGAGCTTGATCATCCCTGGAGTCATCAGCTTTGACCTTTCCCCGACAGACTTCCTTGGGGAACACGGGACTCTCGATCTCGTTGTTGAACTAGGTCAACCTTGGGAACCTAGGGAGTCGAGAGAGACTGAGCCAGAGAGACCTACTGAGGCGGATTCTCCACCCGTCTATGGTCAACCGCGCTACTCCTTCCCACCCTACAACGGGGTTCTTCCACATGGTGCTCTTCGCGATGCTCATGACCACATAGGTCGGCTGCAGCGATGGAACAAGGCTCAGGACAGGACAATTGAGAAGTTAAAAACCAAGTGCAAGGCGCTTAGCAAGACGGTGAAGCAGCAGGCCAAGTTCACTTCCAAGATCTTGAGGAAGATGGCTGATGTGCTGACGAGGGGAGGCATAGCGGGATGCAGTAGAGCAGACTTTGAATTCCCGGACGCCCCACCACCCCGGCATCCACCTCAGCCTGGTACCCTTACCTTCCCCCTCACAGAGAGACAGCAGCGGCGCCTGGACAGGAACCCTCCCATCAATCCGTCATCCTCAGGAAATAAATCTCCATCCTTGGCATCTTCAGATGACGACATCGAGGTTGAGGAGGTTCAGAGTCAGCGCTGGTACGGAGACTACAGTTCAGCTGGAGGCTACTACACCTACTTCCCACCAGATGATGGCGCTGGCCCGTCTGACTCCACTCACCACCCATAGAAGGTAACCCGCACTTCTTCCCTTGTAAATACCACTTTTTCTTGCATTTAGATTTCTTTTGGGTATCTCTTTCGACTTAACAACATAGAGACTGTGTGAATTAAGTTTGGGGGAGGTACCATGTATTTGATCATGTTTGTTTTCATGTTTAAGAGTCTCATGCATTACATTCTTATTTATAAAAAAAAATAAAAAAAATAAAAAAAAAAAAGAAGCAAACCATTTAGACCGCATTCACTTGCACCTTTTAGGAGAGTCTAGAGCAAATAGGTTGCATTTCACTTGCATTGGGAGCAATGATTTAAAATGCCTTGGAAAGAACACCACTTCGCGCTTGAATTGATAATGCACCTCTTGAAAAAGCCTTGTATGTTTCGAGCCTTGAAAACTCTTCCTGAAACTTGTTTATTGCTAGAACTCAGTCTTTGAAAGCCAACTACAATCTTATTTGAACTGAATGAACTTAATGCCTCTTGCTTATGGTCTTTTGTGTGCTGAATCATGGCTATACACATTTGAGATGTCACATCCGTTCTACCAATCTTTTTGACAATCTCAAATGGTAGACCACTCCCCAAAAACCCCTGCTTCCTTTTAAGCCTTCATTGAATTGATGAGTGAGGCCTTTTTCGGAAAGCCTTACATGTGCATAATGTTGAGAGTATCGGGAACGACAATGCTTGATCTTCATTCTCGCTAGACTAGATACTCTATTGTCTAGCCATAGGATTGGGGGTGAGTGTTGTGAAGTTTGGCTTGGGAAGTCGAAAGTTGAAAGAAAATGATTGAACTCTTGTGCTTAATTGTTTCACTGGGAATTGTTTAAAACCTCTAGCTCGAGTTGTGAAAGTCTTGGCCCCCAAACTAAAAAAAAAAGAAAGAAAAAAAAAAAAGAGAACACAAAAAAAAAGGAAATAAAGAAAGGGGGCTAGCAAAGTGTGAATGAGCTAAGAGGTTGTGTTTTTTTTTAAAGTTTAAATCTTTTCCCTTGATTGAAGAGTTTGTGGATGAGTTCTTGAGATTTTTGGGTGAGAGATGTGAGTGGGGTGTAACTTTGGGAACAATTGTGTCACTTGTATGTTTGAAAAAGGGTAAAGCAATGGAGATTGAGCATTGTATGCATGAGTTGATCCCTTTCTTAGATATATTATGTGCAATGTCAAGGCTACTTGTTTTGAGAGTGAACCACCTTGAAGATAATGAGTTTTGAACCCCTTGATCACTAGAACAAAAAGCCTTCCCTTACCCAAATGACTTCAAGAATTCACTTGATGTTGTGCTTAATGAATGTGAGAGTTGGCTGATTTGATTGTGTGAATGCTTGACAACGAGTGTAGGAATAAAAAGAGTAAGGATAGGCCTAGAGAAGCTAGAGTGCAATAAGAGAGTTTGCTAATTTTGGACTATGAGTAAAATCTAGTCGTATGTGTGTTTCTTTTGGCTATGAGCTCCCACTGTCAATCATCTTTCCCTATGAGTTCTAGAAAGTTCACTTGTGGACAAGTAAAAGAACAAGTTTGGGGGAGTTGATGTCTTGCATAATTGCATTGTTTCACCCATTCCTTTTCATGCATTTTCATCATGTAGGTTAGATTCTAGCCATGTTTAGGTTGCATTTTGCATACATGAGTCCTTATCAGGTATTGGAGCATCTTATGGAGCTTTTGGAGACATTGGGATGCATTTGGAGCTCAAAAGATGTGAAAAGGAGGGTGATTGGACGAGAGGAGCCTGGAGCGACCTGCAGAGGTCGCTGTGAGACCTCGCTCCAGCCGGAGCGACCTTGACGACCAAAGCTAGAGCGAGCACTCCAAGTCGCTCGGCTTTACACGACTCGAAGACGAAGAAAATGCTCCGGAGCGACCCCTCGCAGCGACCATCCGAGGTCGCTCCCAAGGCCAGAGCGACGTGCTGGAGCGACCTGCGGAGGTCGCTGCATATTTCTTATTTGCGATTTCTTTTTTATTCAAGGACCTATTTGCAATTACTTATGTCGTTTTGGCACTCTGAAAAACCTAAGTTTAAGACCTGTTGTAGCCACTTTTGGCCAGATTATCTTTTGTTGAAGAGAAAACCACAAAATACTCTTGGAAAGTTCATCTTTTGGATTCATTGTTCTCTTGTTATTGATTTCTTATTGATTTCATGTGTTCATCTACATGTTTAATCTGAAATCCAGTATGGGTTTAAGGTTTAACATGAAGATTAGTGAGTAGTTCTCTTTTGAATTCATGGGTTAGGGAGACTAGGGTGATTACGTTAGAATAAGGATGTTTTTAGTGTAGATCAATCTCAAGCCTTGCTAGTAGAGTGTTCTTACAGCCTCTTTCGATCTGATCATTCGAAAGTTGGTCTCTAGACATTTCCCACCCAAAAGGTGTTTGTTGAAATGTCTGAGACAACTCTGCTAGTCTCTTAATGCATCTTGCCAAAGATATTTGTTGTTAAGAGTGTTAGGATAGCTAATAAACATGTTCTTATTGATTGCTTTCATATCATTCAGCCAAAGAGATTTGATGTTTGAGATGTGTTAGCAAATGAGCATTCATCTAGATATAGAGCTTGCTTAGGATCGTGTTTAGGCTTAAGGTCATTCGTTTGATTCATCATTTGTCATCTTTGTTTGATACTTGATCACCCGAAATCATATTCCTGTGCCCATGAGTTCTCTTTCATCATATTTAAGAAAGTCATTCATTTACTGCGCTTTAGTTCTATCTTGTCATCATAGTTAGTTATTGTTTCTGAAATCATTTTAAATCATTGGTTGCATTTAGATTAAGTAAGTGCTTGCGTTCTTGGTGCTTGAAATCCCTCAGAACTGGTTCGACTTATTACTTCCATTTTACTATCATTTGACTTAGGAGCCTCAAAACTCCTAACATCAATTGACACCAACTAGTCCACATCGATCGACACCAACTAGTCCACATCGATCGACACCAACGATGTCATTTCCGGATACGACTGCGGATTGCAACGCGGTTAGGATATTGACACATGCTTAATTCACGGATTCTCATCCATACCCACCCACCCACACCTACGAAAGATATCGACCGACGAGACGAGCCACTCATCGATCGACTCAAAGATGAGAAACGTATCGATCGACTCAAAGATGAGAAACGTATCGATTGACCCTTTTCTCCACGTATCAATCGACACGCACCTCTCACATACCGAGTGCAACTACCATCGATAGACAGCAATCGAATCAATGCACTCATACCCACACCGAAACCACACGCTAACCCTACAGAGACTACTAGTAACCTTTTAGACACTACCCCTATATCAGAGGGAACTGAAGGAAGAAGGTTAAAGAGTAGGAAGGAGAAGATTCCTAAGAACCTTAAGAGGGAAGCTAATGAAAAGGAGATTGATGGTTTCACTAAGAGAGTTATCAGAATCCCACCAGAGATACCTTTTGAGGAGGTTTACTTCACAAGCAGATTGTGGATGTTCTTCAGAGAAACAAGGGAGACTGAAAATGACATTAGAAGAAGGTTTGACAATGTCAGAGAAGATATGAGGAAAAAGATTACTTTGAAGAAGAAGAGTGATCCTGGGAAGTTTGCAATACCCTGTGTAGTACAAGGGATTGAATTTCCTCATGCACTATGTGACACTGGTTCATCAGTCAGCATCTTACCAAAGGTCATGGCAGACCATCTGGGCCTGCAAGTAGAGCCTTCACCAGAGATCTTTACATTTGTGGATTACACTCAGAAAAACTCTGGAGGCTTGATCAGAGACCTGGAAGTACATATTGGTAATGCTATCGTCCCTGTGGATTTTCATGTCCTAGACATCAAGATAAATTGGAACTCTTCCCTCTTACTTGGAAGAGAATTTATGGCTACAGTAGGAGCCATATGTGACATGAACACCAACATGATGTGCTTGACTATGATAGATCCAGAGATCCACTACGACCCTGTCAAGCTTGGCAAACCACCAGCCAAATCAGTGGTAAAAGAAGATGATCCTGATATCTTTTCAGTTTGTCATTGTGAAGTCGAGTACGAGACAGAGTAATCGGGGTCGATCGACATCACCTTAACTTCATCGATCGACACCAGCAAGTCAGAGGAGATGGACAACAAACATAGATCATCGATCGACAGAGACCCACCAGAAGATGAACTCGATCTACCAGATCATTGCTACCCGAATTTCGCCATCCCACCCAGCCGAAAGGAAGATGATTACTCAGTAAGGAGTTGGGCAGATAGCGGATTTTATGAGAGTTTTGCAGTAGACATAGCCACCTCTTCCCACAGTGGAGGCCACAGTGAAGAACATGATGCAGACTATTGGGAAGAGAGAGCTTGGGAAAATTACTTGGAGAATGACAGATTTGCAAATCGATTCCCAAAATCGATCGACATTAAGCGCCCACCATCAATCGATTATCTACTTCATCCAGCAAAACGACATCGTCCATCGATCGACGTAGCCAGTATCAGATCGATCAATATTAACCCGGACGACTTAAAGGACAAAATCGGAATTTCACCGATTAGGGCAACACATGGGTATAAAAAGTTGATAACTCCAGCCACGAAAATTCAAACCTCTACACCTTCTACCCAGCAGCTTCCAGCATTCAGAAACTTATAAATGGAGGACTGCAACACCATGAACAATCGATCCAACCATGCAGCTAGACGTGCACCATCGATCGCCACCACCACATCACCATCGATCGACGCCTTCAACAGAGCTCAATCTTGATTTCATGACCCTTATGATATCAGGAACGTTTCACTAACACCTGATGAATTTGGAATTTTCAGGGACACAGATGGCTATGCAAGAGCAATGGATGAAAGAGTTCTGCACATAACCAGAGAAGACATAGCAGACATCCTCCAAGTAGCTAATGGACCAGAAAACCTGTTCACACAGCAACGTGGCCATCCAGACATCCTAGCTCACGTCCAGGAAACCACCACGTCAACACAAGGGAGGATACAGTTCCTCAAAACTTCGGTCAACCCAGGAGTTCACCATCGATCGACATCGTTTCATCACCATCGATCGACGGAGGATATCCCGGATCGATCGACAGACAAAGAGTCAGATCGCCCGACAGACGATTGGAGTTTGGACGACATGCCTTCAACACTGATGGATCCAGGAGATTCAAATGGGTAGCAAAGGATGAATATGGTGTCTACAGAGATGAGTTTGGCTATGCTAGAGGAGTTGATGGTGAAATCATCCATGTTACCAAGGAGCAAGTAAAGAGAATTCTGGATAGAGAATCTCTTTTTCACAGAGGTTGCTTACGCCTTCCAGTACACACACGCCCTTACCATTCATACAGACCACCACCAGTACCTTACAGTAGAGAGGAGATAGATGATATGGTGACTGATGTATGGAGAGCTCAGGCACACCTTGAGGCAAACATGCACACATTGGTGGAAGACACTTTCCAGCCTTTGGATGTCAGCTACAAGGATTTCCAGAGTGATATGGCCAAGATAAGAGTGGATCTTGGAAATATATTAACCATGATTGAGAAGGAAGCTACGCCACCAAAATCGACCGACAGAGTACCTGTACCATCGATCGACATCGGCAAGACTACATCCAAGGACCGACCAGAATGTTCATCACCTAAGAGAGATGAATGGGAGATTGCTTATATCAATACACGGATTGGAGACATCTACAACCCTCTCAACAACAATGTCGAATGGTTAAGCAAGAGGATCGATCTTCTACAGAAAGAGCTAGCATCAATTCGCAAGAAAGATCAAGCTAAGAATGCTACTTTACCATCGATCGACACACCGTCGATCGACACAAGGTTCGCAGCACTGGAAGATAGGATGAAAGCATACGAGAAGAAGCATGAAAATTTCAGTCCACCTATCCTGCGATACCAGGACACACTGTCACAGCAGCTGAACGAGCTACAACAAGACATGAGCATAGTTCAAGATCATCTTGGTCTTCCTGACAGAAACGCAACATCGATCGATAGGCCTAGACCAACATCGATCGACATCGAGCCACCACCAGCGAAGAGAGCATGCACTACAGCAGAAGTTGAAGAGATCAAACATGAGCTGTACGAAGCTATGGATGCTATGGAAAGGAGACTCAACGGGACCTGTGATAACATTGACGACACTGTTAACGAACGAGTAAACAGCCTATGCAGAACTACTCGCCAAATTAAGGGCGATATACGTGCTCTGCAATATCAAGAACAGCGCTCACCATCGATCGACACAGTTGATAATGCGTCGACCGACAGAACTCTCAGCGAAACGACTGACGGACACCTAGTAGCATCGATCGACACCGAATCTTTGGCAGACCGAGATCAGTTAATTCATGACAAGATCGATGCATTACAGAATGAGCTGAGGGAGTTATCAGTATATACCTACCAGACCATCGACAGGAAAGTTGGCAACATCGACTACATTGAGAATTCTGTGAGGAAACTTCAGGATACATTCCTCAAGATAGATACGAAACAGCTGAGATCAGATGATGCCACAAGAAGCTTCGTTGCCACATGGTTCAACAGTAGAAGACATGAGATTGATGATTGCTGTCTAGTAATCAGCAGTTTCTGCATCCCTGAGTCACACACCTACCAAAGTCAAGCTAAATAACTATACAAAGCGCTGAGTGGGAGGCAACCACAGCCCTTTTTACTTTAGTATTTATAGCATATTAGGTTTTATCTTTTCTTTATTTATTCTTTATTTTTTTATTTTTCTTTTATTTTATTATTTGCATTTTTGCTTTATTTTTTGGATTTATTTTGCAGTTTTTTTATAAGATCCGAGTAGAATGATGATTCCGTCGACCGACATTTACCATTCATATCGCTCGACACCACACGACCATTACTAACGATCGACGTACACCACTACGAATCGATCGACACCTTGTCGATCAGGTTTAATCGTTCTAACTTGTTATATTTATTAATTATAATTTATTTTATTTACCTCACCACCGGCTGTGTTACACTGGGACAGTGTAATTTAAGTCTTGGGGGGAGTTTACTAATATGTGTTTTTATTTTGGTTTTTATTCAAATTGTTTTTCAAAATTATTTTTTCTCATAAGTATTAAATAGGAACATTGATATAGATTTATATTTGATTGTCTGACCACTCTTTAGCACCATTCTAGATTACTGATTGCAGATAGTACTAAAGATGCTAAAGTGGATCAACCTGTCATTTATATTCACTAGCTAAGATTGTTTGAAGGAACCAAAGCTGACCTCCAACACTAATACTGACTTATTTGCTTGTCTTGGAGCTTGGAAATCACTGGATCGGAATCCTCTTACAAGTCTGGAAGGTAAAAAGTTTGTGTGTTTCTGGTTCCCTTCCTTCTCTCTCTTCAGCGCCTCAAGATCTAAGTTTATGTTATAAAAGATTGAAATGATTTCTTGAGAGGCAGAGGGGTAGGAGTGTCTCCTGCGACCCCAGTATTCCTAAATCTCAAGAATGATCACACATTGTGGAAACGAGGGATAGGTAAAGTACCAAAGACCCCATTATTCGCTACACTTTGTCAAAATGTATGAGTTACAATGCAAATGTCAATGAGATAGACTAGATGACCTATGTGGCATCGACCTGTTGAAATTGAAACTAATAAGAGATTCAGAGAAGAGAGATGAGGGGAGAAAGGGATCAGAGAAGACTACATGTGTGTTCAGATACTTGTTTGAGTTGAATCCATATGTGTTTTGATCGATACTCCAAGGTAAAGCCTGCCACTTTTATTTTATGTTAAGAAATGAGGTTAGTTTGGTTGCTAAGCTAGGATAAGTCATAATAAACTTCTGTGATTAGGATGTTTAGACATGAATTGCAAACCCATAGAGTGATGAATTCCATATTTTGAATCTTTGAGTTCCTGCTGTTTTCAAACCTTTTCCAAAGACTACTGTTTTTGCTTGAGGACAAGCAAAGGAGTAAGTCTGTGGGAGTTGATATACCATGGATTTTACTCGTTTCTAACCATGGTATACTAGTATTTTATTATATATTTAATCTGTTTTCTAGCCTGTTAGGTATGTTTTCAGGTTCAGGAGCATTTCGTGAGAAAGGGATGTTTTGGAGCATTTTAGGAGTGCAAGAGATGATACACCCGAGTTGACCATTCAAGACCAAGTCGGAAGTCAACATTGCGATTATAATCGATCGATATACATCCTGAGTTGTCGATTGATGTAGCAGAGAAGATCTGCGTACTAGAAGATTATAATCGATCGATACACATCCTGTGTTGTCGATCGATATCGAAGACGAAATGGTTTAGCCGACTACTTCACCAAGACTTCACCAAATTACGAGATTGACCCTGATGAGTTTTTAAACCTAATGGAAATGCTTAAATATTCTTGCTAAGTGTTTTTGACGAGAGAACCCTTCAGAAGCTTTGAACAACTTAGAGAAAAGCAGAGAGTGTGAGAGAGAGACTAGAGTTTTATTTTGTTTTTGAGAGATTGGAGAGATTTCCCATCTCCTTTTGTATTTTCTACTTATTTCTATCTATGCAATTCTTTCATCTATCCATTGTCATGAATTGCTTAGCTATGTCTGAGTAGTCTACTTGTTAGATCTAGGGTTTAAATAGGTTTGTGGGATTAGCCCCAAACTATAATTGCTAAGTTGTGGTACTCATCAAATGGATTGCACCCTATGCTTGTTTTAGATTAGCTAACTAGAATATAGATCACTAGGATCTTTGATTATCTTGAATTATCCATTTGAACTAGCTTGTCTCCTGTTGAGAAGAGCGACAGCTCCTCCTTGAGACCTAGTGTTCATTATCGCTCGCGCCTAGGCATATCTAGAAGCCGTCGATCTATATCCCGATAGGTGAATCGATCGCCGAGCGAAAGGTGTATCGATCGATATCTCAAATGGATGTCGATCGACTCTTTTTCTGTGTCAACATACGATAGTTGAGGCCAGAGATCTAGATTATTTAACCAGTGATACATCACTAGAGTTAAGCGGCTGAGATCTATAGTATCATGCAAGCAACTTGTTAAAGCATTTATAGAAATTATAATCTCCATTCCTGAATAAAAGCCCTATGTCTAGCACTCTTTATCACATTTAAACAACCCATCATATTGTTAGTTAGAGCAACTACCTTGCTCATTTTAGGAATTGCTATTTTATTTCCATCATATAAACCAACTTCACCTAGGATTGATTAGTAGATTTTATTTAATTGGTTCCCTAGCTCCTCGTGATTTGATCCCCAAGTACTACAGATGTACCTCTTATTTGAGAGAGTAAGCTCTACTAGGTAATTTGAGCACTATCAGGCAACCCACTGGTAAGTGTAAATATTGCTGGTTTTTATTTTTATTAATGATTAGGAACTAACTTGCAGGTTTAAAATCAAGAAAATTCGAGACCTTTCCAGGAGAACACTCCAACGGTTGTTCCGCTGATTGTTCCCAGGTAAGTACTCGACCCCAAAAAAAATTAAAAAGAAAAAGAGAAGAGGAAGCGGTTGATTGGCCTATTTAAGGCCCAAACCACTCCCCCACTATCCCTTTCTCTCTCGCCGCAAACCACCCTCTCCCTTTAGAACCCTAAATCGCAAACCCCTCATCTTCTTATCTCCATCGATTTTTGGTTCTAACTTCTTGGATTCTCTAGAGATTGGTTAGTTTTGCAGGAATCACCTCTCCAATCAAGATAATGGCTCAAGAACTCTCCCTCTTTTGCGCATGCAAATCGCGAATTGGGGAGTGATTTCTGGGATCCTCCTCTCCCTTTATGCTTTGCGATTTGGTCCTAGATTGTGGCTCTTGATTTTATATCTGCTACTAGGATTGAATTGGTGACTAATTTCAAATGGGATATGAACCCATTTTGTTGAGTGTGATTCTTGATGCTTGCGATTTGTATTGTCAAGATTGGAGGCTTGTTTAGGTTGTTTAGAAATCGATGGACTTGAGTAAAATTGAAAGATTGGTTTGTTCCATCGTTTCTAGAACAACCGAAGAACTGTGCTGATTTTCGGATATTGTTTTTGTTTTGCAGATGCCTCCACGCACGAGACACCCAAAAGCGATCAAGAGCACACCTCCTCCAGCCGCGAGAGCTCCGCCTGGTTATCCATGGCCAAACAAGAATGAGGGTGAGCCGATCAACATCAATGACCCACTGCTCCTTGACTACAATGTTGAGGGATGGGACAAGGAATCAGCGGTGAGATACAACCGGTTTCTTTTAGCAGAGATCTTGCCCACACGGTTCGCGTACCAGGAGACCCTAGCCAATTAGGCCTTGACACTGAAGTGTTTGACACGCTGCAGGCTATGGGTCTTGCTCCTCTCTGTTTCCAAGCCCAGGTTCTCTACCCGGATTTGGTCGGCAAGTGCTCTCGACATGCCAGATCACTTACCAGAACCCCAACGCGCCTACATACGATAACTACTCCATCTCTTTCATGGCTGACGGCAAGTTCTGCTCCCTCTCTCAACGATCTGAACGAGCTACTCGAGATTGCAGACACGCCTAGAGGGGTTTCAGTGGAGAAAAAGTTCAAGCCGGCAGACACCTTTTGGGATCTCATTGCAGCCGGCAAGTTCACCTCTCGCAAGGCCTAGCAGTCGCAGATCCGGAACCCCACTATCCGGATCATCGCCAAGATCGTGTCAAACATCCTGTTCACGAAGGAGTACACCTCCAAGATCACGAATGGAGAGCTCCAGGTTCTCTACACAGGGCTTGAGGACGAGGTGCGCAGAGAGAACATATTTCCGATCCAGGAAGTCAAGTCCAACCCAGGGTTCCATCTCATCTCCATGTTCGCTGAGCGCAGGGACACCCTGATCCGTACCGATGACAAGAAGGATCGTTGTGGTAGTCTGCTTACTCCTTGTTCCAGCGCTTCAACATCAACCTCAGCTCCTACACGGTTGTTCCAGAGCATGAGTACATCGATACACCCTACTTGATCGCGTGCTACATCTTGCGCGACGAGAACACCTACAAGTTCCAAGACAAAGAAGGGAACCCTCTGTACTGCAAGCTCCCTATGCCTGGGTTCACAGACTTCTTATGTCTAGAGAACATTGTGTTCTTGCTCGATGCAGAGCACCTCTGCGAGGATCCACGTGCGCCAGTTCCGAATGATGATGATGATATGGATGATGTGGAGCATGTGACTCCACCGGCTGATGGTGAGTACGACCTGGAGGACTTCACTGATGTGACTGATGATCACGCCTACAGACGCTGGATGTTGGATTCCCAGAAGAAGAACAACAGCCTCATGAAGAGGATTTTCAGAGCGATCACAGGCGGCTGCATTGGAGGCCACGAGGAGCGCACACCGCAGAGCACGAGGCGCCCAGGCTAGGAACAAGCCGGAACATCCACTGGAGGAGAGAGACTTCCGAAGAACAGGAGGACAGCTGGTCACTCCGGTAGCGGCGATTCAGACTGAGTCCGAAAGGACTATTTCTATCCCTTTGTCTTATCCATCTGAACTATTTATTTTTCATGCTATTTGGTGTGTTTCAGCTTCCTCTGATTTATTTTCACAACCACGGATGGTGTGAACTAAGTCTGGGGGAGCGATTGTACTATATTCGCTTGTGTGCTTTTTGAGCCGGTCTTTGTGTTTTAATGTTTTTATCGAGTCAATTTTTAGGATCGAGTCAGTCAAAACTCTTTTTGGGAATCAGGACCTTATTTTGTGATGCTCTTTTAACCACCTCGTGCTTTAACCTTCTTATTCAGTGACCTTAGCAGTGATGAAAGACCCACACATGGACCTGGAACACCCTGACTTATCTCATTTGACACTCTAGAAGTTCTATACCGATCAGGTTACACTGGGCAGACTTAACTCCAATTTATCTGAACCTAATCTGGACTTTAATTCTTCTTGTCATGGGCACTAGATCAGGGGAGAATGAGAACTACACTCAGGACTTCTTATCCAATTTTATCCCTCTTGTTGTTCCTGAGTGGCTAGCTCATCTTTAGCTAGTTCCCACCTTGAACCCTGACCTTTTGTTCCACCCTCATGCATTTGCTTTTCTAGTACTTTATGTGCAGATATGTGCAAAAAGGTCGGAGAGGAAAGGATCGACGCAGTTCTTACTCATCAATGCTCACACAGTGAAGGCGGAATAATCAGTGCAGACAAGAGAACAATCTATGAGCCTGTTCCGATACCGAAGAGAACAACGAAAGAAGGAAGTGGCTAGAACGAACCAGGATGAATCAACAGTGGCATCATGTACATCACTTATTACCTCCTTCCTCGTCATCCCAGCATCTTGTAATTCAGTATATATATAAAAAAAAAGAAAAAAAAATTTTGTTTTTGCTTTTGTTTACTGGTGACGAGAAGGGGAAGAATCCATGATGCATGCCACTGAGGAAGTTGAGAAAGTAATGGTGGTTTCAGTGAAGTGTTCTGAAGGGAAGTTGAATCGCGCAGAGCAGTCCTATGATCGATCTATCGGAGAGCATTCCGATTAGCAAAGATGAGTAAGGACTGTGGACCTCAATGGAGCCGTCCTCTCACGACCATTTTGTGCGATATCCTACATCCGCTCTTGGTAACCCCTAAACACTCTTGAACTCCACCATAAAAGTTAGCATGTTCTATACCTAGCCATTCTCACTGAGTAGAGCCTGTGACAAGAAGCTCACGCTGATCTTAATTGAACATAAGGAGTTAGTCTCGAAATTGTTGCCTTTTCAGGTTGAGATGTAGAGTAAGGAGCCGATCTTCGAACACCGATCAGGGGGTTCTCAGTAAGTGTGTGTGGTCCTAATCTACAGCTTGTATGGTTCAGATATTTGTGGTAAGAGTATAGTTGCTGAGAATAAGCGAGTTCCCACACTTTCAAACCTTTCTCCCTCTTCTTGGTACTTCCCTTGTTCGAGGACAAACAAGGATCTAAGTCTGGGGGAATTGATATATGGTGTTTTTCACATCATTGTATATATGTTTTTATTTGTTTCAAGTCACTAATCCGTTTCAGTCTAGTCCTTTTTGATCTTTTACAGGTGTGGAGTTGGTAGAAGAGTGAAGAGAAGGTGCATGAAGAGAAGATGTCTTTTTGGAGCAATCCTAAGGAGAACACTCAAGAAGAACAGTCCCGAGACTGTTCTCTCTCAAGCGGAACAAGCTGACGGAGTGATCCCGAGATTGTTCCCGACGAATATGGAAACTCCTATTTCGGGAATTAAAGCCATGTTGCCCTAATCTCTTTTCTACCTAATTGGCGCCTCCATATACCTAATTTGCAAGACAAGTTTCATACTTTTGGATTTAAGCTTTTTGTAAGGGTGACGGCTCACCTCTTCCATAGAGAAGAACAACCTGAACCCTATTTTTATTCTTCATAATCTGATCATGAGTATTTTAGTTTCATCTGTTGTTCTTCACTGCATCATGATTGAGTAGTCGACTGTTGATCTAGGGTGATAGAGTGCATTCGCGACTGAGCATAGATAGGTTATCATTTAGTAAATCTTCATTCATTCATTGTGTTATGCCTGCGCTAAACTGATCATCTAGCGTTTGATCCTAAGTAAATATGTGCATCAAAAGTGTAATAGGTTGCTAGATCTTGTATGAATGAGCACTGCATCCTTAGCCATATGAAAGTAGATGTTAAGGTGCATTGTGAACAAATCGGAGTCAATCATTAAGGTTCACTATCAGATCTCAGACCAAGCGACATCTTAGGAGCTGGGTCTGATCGGTGAAAGGAACAACTACACGACAGTGTGTTGCTTTAGCCTTTTCTCCGAGTTCTAGATAGAACTGCATCGAACCTGAATAGCTGCATCCTAGATTAACTCCTTTTAACTTGAATTCATCGCCTTTTCTCTACGTCACTTTTAAAGCTTGTTCTCTACGTCACTTTTAAAGCCAAATCATTATCTTCTTCTTAGCTTGATTTCGGAACTCATAGAACTATAGTGTAGACTGGTCTTCTGGAATTGAATCTCAAGTACTATAATTACAACTGTTAACTTGGCAGTAGCAAGGATTCATTTTTAGTGTATCACTAGCTCAGCTTCAATCTCATTCAATTCAACAGTACGGTGCCTTCTCCTTCTCCTGATACTCATCACAGCTTCCTCCAAAGTTGCATCTCTACTGATCCCCATATCGATAATACCTCTGTCTCCCAAGAGATCAATCAGTACTCCTTTTTCAGACCAGTTATCATACCAATAAGATATGTGTATGCCATTTCCCACTTCTTTCCTATAAAAACTCTTCGCCACCACTACAGGAAATGTGGGTATTAATAGCGGCCATTAAACGCTATTAGTCCCGTACCATAGCGTTTCCTTAAACGCTCTCACAGCGCCCGTTATAATAGGTCCGACACTTTCTATAGCGGATCTTTCGTATGCTATAGTTAAGTAAACAACGATAGCGTCGTTTTCTATGCAATTGTTAAATCTTATAATAACATGTTTTAATTGTTATTAATACTCATTAATTTGAAGTTATCTATAGCAATTTGTTACACAAAGATAGCAAATGTTCCAT
>NW_026615763.1:0-39708 GCF_000801105.2 Raphanus sativus
TCATGTATACTTCATCATCTAACTCTCCTTGAAGAAATGCATTCTTCACATCCATCTGCCACAAGTCCCACTCTAAGTTGACCGCAAGGGAGAGTAAGATTCTTATGGTGTGAAGTTTTGCCACTGGTGCAAATGTATCCAAGTAATCTTCACCATAAACTTGAGTGTAGCCTCTTGCCACCAGTCTGGTTTTCTTCCTCTCTGGCTTTCCATTGGCTCCATACTTGATTGTGAAGAGAAGCCGGCTTGTCACTGCTTTCTTTCCTTTGGGAAGCTCACTTTCAAAGTATGTTCCATTCTTTTCCATAGCTCCCATCTCATCTCCAACAGATGCTCCCCACTCCTCATCTTGCATGGCTTCCTCATATGTCTTTGGAATCCATTCTTGATCTACTTCGGTGATGAAGGCTTGGTGCTCAGCTGGATAGTGAGCTAGTGAGCATACAGCACTAATGGGTTGTGCTACAGCCTCAGCATTGAAGTATACTCTTGTTTTACTCCAATCAGAAGCTGGTTTCCTGACTCTTGTACTCCTTCTTGGATGTATCAGCTCAGGTTCAGCCTCATCATTGATTCCACTTGGCTCTCCCATCTGTTCCTCAGCTCCTGATCTCTCATCTTGATCATGAGATACTGAGCTTTCTTCAGGTTGAGCTTGCGCAGGCTGCTGCTCAGTTCTATCACCCCCTTCATGATCAAGATGAGTGATCTCAACACCTTCTTCAGCTTGTGTTGGAACCTCTCTGACCGGGGCTGGTGAGTTTGGCAAACTGATCCCAAGCCTTTCCATAATAACTCTGAGGTTATTAGCTCTGTCCGAGGCAGATTGAGATAGATTCTTTAGTTCTTCCCAACTCCTCTCAGCATAATACCCCTTTGATTCCAGGAACTTAACATCCTTTGATACTAGGACCCTCCTTGTATCTGGAACATAGCACTTGTATCCTTTCTGAGATGTAGAGTAGCCAATGAACATGGCCTTTGTGCTTTTAGCTTCTAACTTGTTCCTCAGTTCTCCTGGAATAAAAACAAAACACACACACCCAAACACCCGCAAATGGTCTATAGATGGTTTGGTTTTGTTCAGTACCTCATATGGTGTGGAATCAAGTAGAACCCTTGTAGGTGTGCGGTTGATTAGGTAGGTAGCAGTGACCACTGCATCTCCCCAAAATCTTTTAGGGACATTGGCGTGGAACATGATACTCCTGGCCACCTCCATAAGGTGTCTATTCTTCCTCTCAGCCACACCATTTTGTTGTGGAGTGTAAGGGCAGCTAGTTTGTTGGATAATTCCGTGTGCAGCTAAGTGTTGTTTGAAGGCTGTGCTAGTGTATTCACCACCATTATCTGATCTAAGAATTTTAATCTTGACATTGAAATGGTTAGTAATATAGTTTTGGAAATTTTTAAAAGCTTCTAGCACCCTATCTTTAGATTGTAACAATGTGATCCAAGTATACTTGGATTTTTCATCTATGAATGTCACAAAGTACTTATGCTGTTCTCTAGATGCACATGGAGCAGTCCACACATCAGAATGTATTAAATCAAAGCAATTTTCATAGATAGTCTTGGATTTAGGAAACACATTTCTACAATGTTTTCCTAATATACAAGCTTCACAATCACTTTTAAAATTAATACTAGGCAACAGGATGTTCAAAGCATGCGAGTGAGGATGACCTAATCTAGCATGCCACATTACATCTTTAGGGAATTCAGAGACAGAAACAAAAGCAGTAGATAAATCAGAAGCTGGTCTTGTGTCCTCAAGCAAGTACAAGTCCCCCTTGGTGACACCTTTTCCAAGCAACTTACTAGAATCAATATCCTGAAAAGATACACTGTTAGGAGTGAAAGTAACTTGACAATTTAAATCAGTAGTGACCCTCTTAACAGATAGCAAGTTTGAGGCAAAGGTGGGCATGTAAAAAGCTTTAGAGTCTTTATCAAACAGCCTAAGATCTCCTACACCTTTTATTGGGATTTTATCACCATTAGCTATCATCACATTTCCTATCACTGGTTCAATGTTTTTAATCAGGTTCAAATCACTAATCATGTGATGAGAAGCACCAGAGTCGATTATCAAAGGTTTAGCTGATTTTAAAACATTTAAAACATCACCAGCAGTGTGAGAAGCATTAAGAGAGATCCCAAGGGTTCTAGAGATACCAGATTCTTTTAGGGCCTTGATGAGAGCTTCCAAGTCAGACTTCTTAAGCAGCTCATCTATGTTGGTCCTTGGTGTGTTGTACACTGATGTTGAAGCCATTGCGCTTCCTCCACCATGGTTGTTGTTGGAGCAGACTGAGTTTGGCGTTGCTGGCTCAACTCCATCAGCTGAGAAGTTGGCTCTTGCATCCTGGTACTGAGTTCTTGTCTCCTTGAACTTGTTTGGCTTCAGGTGGGGATGTAGGATCCAGCACTTGTCTTTGAGATGACCCTTCTTCTTGCAGTGGTCACAGATCAATGACTTCCTATCCTCATGTTTGTAAGCAGCTTTGTTGGCGACCACTTCCTCAGCCTGGTGAGCCATGCTCAAGTCTCCCTTGGTTCCAAATAGGCTTACTGACCCTTCTTCCTTCTGGATTTGAGCACAAACATCATCTAAGTCTGGAAGCTTATCCGCCCTTAGGATATGCTTGATAAGGCCACCATAGGATGAGTTGAGTGTGAGCAGCATCCCAAAGACTTTATCTTCTTCACGCCTAGCTAGGAGGATATCATTGTCCACAGTGTGGGGTCTTAATATCTCCAGCTCTGCCCAAAGAGACCTGAACTTGCCAAAGTGAGGCTGAAACTCCACATCTCCTTGACTGAGACCATTGAGGGCTTTCTTCACTTCAAAGACCTTGGTGAGGTTGGAGACATTCCCATAAACCTTGTAGAGGGTGTCCCACAACTGCTTGGTAGTCTCACAGTAAGAGTAAGACTCCATAATTGCTGGTTCAAGTGAGCTAAGGAGAGCTGAGAGCACCATGAGATCTTCTTGTTCCCATTTCTCTTCATCAGCTACCACCTTCTCCTTTCCATCTTCTCCTTGGCCGGTTTGTTTTGGAGCTGATGCTGTTGTTGCATACTTCCATAAACCTTTTCCTCCAAGGGCTCTCTTCACCATCCTGGCCCAGAAGAGATAGTTAATCCCTTTCAAGGTCACAGGTATGTTGAGGTGTTTGTTGTTGTTGTTGTTGCTTTCCTCCATCTTTCTTTCAAATCGCCAAGAACAGGAGAGAGAAAGTTAAGAACAAAGATGAGATGAACAAGAACAGAGTTTGCGGAAGTTTAGAATAGGTTTCAAGAGCTTTGATGCTCTGATACCATGTTAAATTGTATGGATTAAGAGAATATATGAGGTGATTTATCAAGAACAGTGTGAGAAGTGAAGGGATAATTCGAGAGAGAGAGAGAGAGAGAGAGATTGCGCAAAGTATGAGAGAAGAGGAATTGTATTTCCCTTAATCAAAAATAGCTTGCATACAACATATATTTAAAGCCATATCAGGCCAAGTCAAGACAATAAGAATTAGATTAAACTAAGCTGGTCTTCTCAAGGAACTGGCCGAGATAGTGACAGGTCTCAAACGGCTCCAAGGAGAGAGGAACATGTGACTTCTATTGTATTTTAATGTTGCCGACATCTTCCTCCTTGTCTTGATCCTCCAACGGTCTCCTCTCCTTCTAAACCAATACTTAGCAAGTTTATTTGGTTTCCTTGCTGTTTAGACTAAGTTGATACCGTGTGGATCAAGTCTTGTACGGATAACCTTGCAACACACTTCATAACCATCCGAGACCACTCTTGCTTATCTTGTCCACTCTTATTCATCTTGTAAGCCTTCATGCCTTGTATGCTTTCATGTCAACACCATCTACTAGACACAGCCCTCTTGCCTTTTGGTAAAGCACTCTCATACCATGTATCATTCTTGATCATGGCATCTGCTTCAGCATTGACTGAGTCTCTCCATTCTTGTATAAGCATTGCTTCTTCATAGCTTCTTGGAACATAACTCTCATCCAAGCTTACTTGAAAAGCACAATGTTCTTCTGGATACTGAGCAAAGGAACACACAGCCTGAGAAGGATGCTCCACAGCCTGTGCATTGTAGTACACTCTCGTGTTTACCCAGTTGGAAGCATCCCTCTTGACCCTTGTACTCCTTCTCAAGCCTGGTGATGAGACATCTTGTGATACTGGCTCGGCTTGCTCTTGTTGCTCTTGTTCTTGTACGCTGTCTTGTACACTCTCACCAGATGCTTCACCACTCTCTCCACTAGTTACTGGCTGACTCTCTTCAGTTCCATTACTAGCTTCCACACCTTGGTCATGAGAACCACCCAAGCTCTCATCTCCACTTGAACCACTTGAACTCTCTCCCCCCACATGATCAAGGTTGGAAGTTGTTTGACCCACTGCTTGATCTCTTGGTGGTGTTCTTGTTGTTGATGCCCGAGGCTGATCTTGGGACATGTGGATTCCAAGACCCTCTAAGATGGTTCTCAATGTAGAAGCTCTATCTGAGGTAAGATCCTTCAAATCTTCCTGATTCTGCTCCTCATAGTAACCCCTTTCTTCTATAAACTTCACTTCTCTTGATACTAACACTCTTCTTGTGTCAGGATCATAGCATTTGTAACCCTTTTGTGAGGATGAATATCCCACAAACATTGCCTTCACACTTCTAGCTTCTAGCTTATTCCTCATTTCACTAGGCACCATCACATAGCACAAACATCCAAACACTCTCATATGCTCCAAGGTAGGTTTGTATTGGTTTAATACCTCAAATGGAGCCTGCCCTTTCAAGACCAGTGTAGGAGTTCGGTTGATCAGATAGCATGCTGTAGTCACAGCATCACTCCAAAACCTCTTAGGCACTTTAGACTGGAGCATCAGTGTCCTTGCCACCTCCATGAGATGTCTATTCTTCCTTTCAGCTACACCATTCTGTTGTGGTGTATAAGGAAAACTCGTTTGATGCAAGATTCCATGAGTGGATAGGTGTTGCTTGAATGCATTGCCAATGTACTCTCCTCCATTATCAGACCTGAAAATCTTAATCTTGGCATGATATTGGTTAGTTACATAAGCTTGAAATTTTTTAAATGCATCAAGCACCCTATCTTTGGTTGGAATGAGTGTTAGCCAGGTGTATTTGGATTTTTCATCAATAAAAGAGACATAATACTTATGAGATTCTCTAGACAAGCAAGGAGCAGTCCAAACATCAGAATGAATAAGATCAAAACATTTCTCATAAATAGTAGAAGAGTTTGGAAAGACAGTTTTACAATGCTTGCCTAAAATACAAGTTTCACAATCATTATTCTCAAAAGAAACACCTGGCAACATCAGTTTAAAAGCCTTATTATGAGGGTGTCCTAGTCTAGCATGCCACAATGCATTTTTACTCAAACCAGAAGCAGAAATAGTAGTAAACGAGCAGCTATAATTTGAAACAGGAGCAAGATCTTCAAGCAAATACAAGTCACCCTTGGTTACTCCTTTCCCAATCATCTTGCTGCTTTTAATATCCTGAAACTTCACATCATCAGGGCTAAAGATAACATTACATTGCAAATCAGTAGCACATCTCTTAACAGATAAAAGATTTGAAGCAAAATCAGGCATATAAAGAGCTTGAGACTCTTTATCAAACAGCTTGAGACTTCCTATTCCTTTAATAGGAATCCTATCACCATTAGCAATCATCACATGACCAGAATGAGGGAGAATGTTCTTAATCAACTTAGTGTCACTTATCATGTGATGAGAAGCACCAGAATCAACTATCAATGGCTTTGATGCACAAGATTTAGCAATGTGAGCAAGGATGCTAGAAGGCTTGAAAGAATGAGTATGATCAGTCCTAGCAAGACTAGCAATACTAGAAACAATGCTATCAATGCTACTCATTTCCACAGGATTATCTACCATCCTAGCACCAAAAGAATAACCAAAGTCATTACCAAAGTTACCATGATCCTTGAAGTGTTTTATGATTGCATCAAGGTCGGATTTCTTGATGTAATCATCACAAGGGTTGCTGCGGATAGTAGGAGCACCAGAATAGGCCACCAGGGACTTGCCATCACCACCAGTATCCTGCATAGCCACTTCCTTACCCTTGCTAGTACCAGCTCCACTCGATCCTCCACTTGAGCTCTCGGACATGTGAGCCCTTGCTTCCTTGTCCTTCATGAACTTAGCTGGCTTCAAGTGCGGATGGAGTATCCAGCAGCTACTCTTCTTATGCCCATGCTTCTTACAGTGATCACAATTGCCATTGAACTTCTCATACTTCCCTTGTACTGCCTTGTTAGCTTGGTAACCCTCTCCTGGTTCATCTTGACTCGCTTGGTTAGCAAGTGACATCTCTCCCTTCTTCCCAAATAGTCCAATAGAGCCTTGCTCTTTTTGAATCCGGGAACACACTTCCTCAAGGTCTGGCAGATCATCTTCTCTTAGCAACTTCAGTATCAAACCATTGTATGCCGGGTTCAGAGTGAGAAGCAAACCAAAGACCTTGTCTTGCTCTCTTCTCTTGTTGAGCTCATCAGCATCTAGAGTACTTGGTCTCAACATTTCCAGCTCGGACCAGAGTGATCTGAACCTTCCCAAGTGTTTAGTGAACTCCATATCCTCTTGTACAAGCAGATTGATAGCTTGCTTGATCTCAAACACTCGGCTTAGGTTTGATGTGTTGCCATACACCTTCTTCAGGGTATCCCACAGCTCCTTGGCTGTTTCACAGTAGCTATATGCTTCCAGTATAGCTGGCTCAAGTGATGCATGGAGAACTGACATCACCAACATGTCTTCTTGTTCCCACTTCTCAAGCGCATCACTTGAGGTTTCTTCTCCCTCTTTTCCTTGAGTAAGAAGCTTTGGAGGATCTCCTGGTATGATATGCTTCCAGAGACCCTTGCATCCAACTGTGGTTCTCACCATCCGAGACCACACCAAGTAGTTGCTTCCCTTGAAGCAAACCGCAACCTTCATATTGTTGTATCCACCACCTTCCATCTTGAAAGCCGACACCTTTAGACTTCAACTAATACTTCCTGAGCTTGTAATCACCTGAAACAATACTCAACAATCCCAGACTTGTACTCACAACTCCACACACGAGAGAAATGAACAAGCTTTCAAGTTACCCGCAAGAACACAACACAAGAACACTAGTTTCTCTTTGGATCTTCACTAAGGAATCACCAAAGAGCTCAAAGATCTTAGAGTCTATCCGCGAATCTGACTAAAAACACTACCTTTCCTTGGATCTTCACTAAGGAATCACCAAAGAAACTAAAAGTGTTTAACAAGTAACCGCAAGAACACACCAAGAACACAAACCTCTCTTTGGATCTTCACTAGGAATCACCAAAGAGTCTTCTCGAACTCAGATTGTCTTCAACCTGGCTCTGATACCATATTATTTTTAGTAATCTGAGTAGTTATGAAGGGTTGAAAGAGATTAAGAGGCTAAGAGAATCAGAGATTGGTGAAATAAATTTCCAGATGTAATAGTGTATAGTAAACTCGAGACTGAGAGAGAAAGAGACTCAAGAATTGCTTAATCTTATTAATGATCTGAGGTTACAAATATATAGTAAGAGATAAAGCAAGGGTTTGCGCAAATGAACCTAGACAAGTAACTATGCAAAGCATGTGTAGTCAACATGGCGGGTTGGCTTGGTTTGAAATGAAAGGCTGAGAGAGCTCACATGCTTTGGACCTTTACAGCCTGTCCAAAGCTGTCTATGCGCGCCTCTCACCTTATCCTCAATGAGCAACGGTCTGATCACTATTGTAAGACTCTCTTCCAACCCAAACCACTCGCCATCTCTTCTTACTTGTCTTGGTAACTTCTTTTCACCTTTCACTATTACAGTAACTTCTTATTTACTGTGGTAACTAAAAGTTACTGTAATAGTGCCAACTTCAAATATGCTCAACACTTCTTCTCTTCTCTTAATACACCTCATCTCAACACTCCCCCTCAAGCTTGACCATATGGAACAAGTCAAGCTTGGAAAGCCATGAGATCTTCCTCATTAAAAACCTCACCAAGGAAAACCCATTGGGACAAAACCTTGATGAGGGAAAAAGAGTGAAGACCTCATAGCTAAGGGGATCAGCTCCTCTTGCTCAAATCAATGAGGCCCAACCTGATATGGATGGACTCCATTGTCTTCTGTCTCGCAGCCTTAGTGAACACATCAGCTAACTGATCTTCACTTCTTGTGTAGCATGGTAAGATCACTCCAAGTACAATCATCTGCCTGACCTTGTGGCAATCAACCTCAATGTGCTTGGTCCTCTCATGGAACACTGAGTTGGATGCAATGTGAATAGCTGCTTGGTTATCACAATGCATGGTCATTGGTGTAGCTTGATCAATCTCTAGATGCTTCAGAATCCCCTTGATCCATACAAGCTCATTGGTTAGCTTCAGCATGGCTCTGTACTCGGCTTCAGCACTAGAACATGAGACCACCTTCTGCTTCTTACTCTTCCAAGTAACCAAGTTCCCACCAATGAAAGTACAATAGCCAGTGGTTGATCTTCTATCAGCTCTATCTCCTGCCCAATCGGCATCACAATAGCCCACCACCTCTGTACTTTTGTTGCAACCCATCCAAACTCCAAGACCTTGTGTACCATTCAGATACATCAATAGTCTTTCCACCATGCGCCAGTGATGCTCCTTTGGAGCTTGCATATGCTGGCTTACCTGATTCACAGCAAAACATATATCAGGCCGAGTGATTGTCAAGTAGATTAACTTACCAACAAGCTTTCTATAAAGCTTTGGATCATGGAAGAGCTTGCTATCTTCAATCTCCCCCTCACGTGGGACCTTGTACCCATCCTCCATAGGCATCTTAGCCACCTTGCCTCCATATGCACCTGCATCTTTCAAGAGATCAAGTGTATATTTCCTTTGAGAGATAAACAATCCTTCCTTGGCTCTACACAACTCAATACCAAGGAAGTACTTCATCTCTCCTAAGTCTTTAATGTCAAAAACAGATTTAAGAAACTCCTTAGTTGCCTTGATACCTGTTTTATCAGAACCAGTAATGATAATATCATCTACATACACAAGGATTACAATGATACCTGAGGGTGTAACCAATGTGAAGAGAGTATGATCAAGTTCTGACTTCCTGAAGCCTCTACCATTCAAGGTTGTGCTTAATTTGTGGTACCAAGCTCTAGGAGATTGCTTGAGGCCATAGATTGCTTTCTTTAGTCTCAAGACATTTCCCTTCTTCACTAGATGCTCAAGACCAGGTGGTGGCAACATATACACTTCATCCTCTAGTTCTCCTTGTAGAAAAGCATTCTTGACATCCATTTGCCAAAGATCCCACTCAAGGTTCACTGCCAATGATAAGACTACTCGGATGGTGTGAAGCTTGGCTACTGGTGCAAATGTATCAATGTAGTCTTCTCCATATGTTTGAGTGAACCCTCTTGCCACCAGTCTTGTCTTGCGCCTATCTATCTTCCCATTTGGAAGATACTTGATAGTAAAGATCCATCTACTAGACACAGCCCTCTTGCCTTTTGGTAAAGCACTCTCATACCATGTATCATTCTTGATCATGGCATCTGCTTCAGCATTGACTGAGTCTCTCCATTCTTGTATAAGCATTGCTTCTTCATAGCTTCTTGGAACATAACTCTCATCCAAGCTTACTTGAAAGGCACAATGCTCTTCTGGATATTGAGCAAAGGAGCACACAGCCTGAGAAGGATGCTCCACAGCCTGGGCATTGTAGTACACTCTCGTGTTTACCCAGTTAGAAGCATCCCTCTTGACCCTTGTACTCCTTCTCAAAGCTGGTGGTGAGGCATCTTGTGATACTGGCTCGGCTTGTTGCTCTTGTTCTTGTACACTGTCTTGTACACTCTCACCAGATGCTTCACCACTTTCTTCCCTAGTTACTGGCTGACTCTCTTCAGTTCCATTACTAGCTTCCACACCTTGGTCATGAGAACCACCCGAGCTCTCATCTTCACTTGGACCACTTGAACTCTCTCCCCCCACATGATCAAGGTTGGAAGTTGTTTGACCCACTGCTTGATCTCTTGGTGGTGTTCTTGTTGTTGATTCTCGAGGCTGATCTTGGGACATGTGGATTCCAAGACCCTCTAAGATGGTTCTCAATGTAGAAGCTCTATCTGAGGTAAGATCCTTCAAATCTTCCTGATTCTGCTCCTCATAGTAACCCCTTTCTTCTATAAACTTCACTTCTCTTGATACTAACACTCTTCTTGTGTCAGGATCATAGCACTTGTAACCCTTTTGTGAGGATGAATATCCCACAAACATTGCCTTCATACTTCTAGCTTCTAGCTTGTTCCTCATTTCACTAGGCACCATCACATAGCACAAACATCCAAACACTCTCATATGCTCCAAGGTAGGTTTGTATTGGTTTAATACCTCAAAAGGAGCCTGCCCTTTCAAGACCAGTGTAGGAGTTCGGTTGATCAGATAGCATGCTGTAGTCACAGCATCACTCCAAAACCTCTTAGGCACTTTAGACTGAGCATCAGTGTCCTTGCCACCTCCATGAGATGTCTATTCTTCCTTTCAGCTACACCATTCTGTTGTGGTGTATAGGGACAACTCGTTTGATGCAAGATTCCATGAGTGGATAGGTGTTGCTTGAATGCATTGCTAGTGTACTCTCCTCCATTATCAGACCTGAAAATCTTAATCTTGGCATGATATTGGTTAGTTACATAAGCTTGAAAATTTTTAAATGCATCAAGCACCCTATCTTTGGTTGGAATGAGTGTTAGCCAGGTGTATTTGGATTTTTCATCAATAAAAGAGACATAATACTTATGAGAATCTCTAGACAAGCAAGGAGCAGTCCAAACATCAGAATGAATAAGATCAAAACATTTCTCATAAACAGTAGAAGAGTTTGGAAAGACAGTTTTACAATGCTTGCCTAAAATACAAGCTTCACAATCATTATTCTCAAAAGAAACACCTGGCAACATCAGTTTAAAAGCCTTATTATGAGGGTGTCCTAGTCTAGCATGCCACAATGCATTTTTACTCAAACCAGAAGCAGAAATAGTAGTAAACGAGCAGCTATAATTTGAAACAGGAGCAAGATCTTCAAGCAAATACAAGTCACCCTTGGTCACTCCTTTTCCAATCATCTTGCTGCTTTTAATATCCTGAAACTTCACATCATCAGGGCTAAATATAACATTACATTGCAAATCAGTAGCACATCTCTTGACAGATAAAAGGTTTGAAGCAAAATCAGGCATATAAAGAGCTTGAGACTCTTTATCAAACAGCTTGAGACTTCCTATTCCTTTAATAGGAATCCTATCACCATTAGCAATCATTGTTGACATGAAGAGAATAAAAGATCACACATGTATACACACTATCAAGGAGACTTTGATGAAGAGTACATATCAAGGCAATCACTTGAAGTGCAAGGCAAAGGGAGAGAGGGAGATTTTAAATGAGTGAAGTATTATTTAAATAGACAAGGAAGGCTTTGTATGTCGACATGAGAAGGAAGAGAGAAGCTGAGGAAGGTCACGAGATTGCTAAGGAAGAGAGGAGCTGATCAAGCGCAGGGAACCGTTGTGACCTGTCGCTTTCTGCCCATCTGAACGAGCCTGATCGACCAGACCTCTCTCCTCATTGTTTAATCTTTTACTTGTACTATCTCATTGTTTATTCTTTTCTCCCTTGTCGAAATATCTCTTGTCTAGCCTTTAAATAGGTGTTGTAACATGTTGAATCAACTAAGGGAAATATATTCCTCTTTACTCTTGATACTCACTCTCTCTCTCTCACTCTCTCTCGCGAGTTCATCAATCCTCATAACATTCTCCTTAATTCTCACTACTTCTCTTACTAATTCATACAAATCATCATGGTATCAGAGCATCAAAGCTCTTGAAACCTACTTCTTTTACTTCCGCAATTACTCTGATTTTGCTGTTCTTGTTTCAAATCCATATTTCAACTTTCTCTCTCCTGTTCTTGGCGATTTGGAAGCAAGATGGATGAAAACAACAACAACCACAAGCATCTCAACATTCCTGTGACCTTGAAAGGGATTAACTATCTCTTCTGGGCCAGGATGGTGAAGAGAGCCCTTGGAGGCAAAGGACTATGGAAGTATGCCACAACTGAAGCGCCTTCCAAGCCTACTGACCAAGGAGAAAAAGGGAAAGAGAAGGAGGAGAAGGAAGAAGCTGATGAAGATAAATGGGGCCAAGAAGACCTCATGGTGCTCTCAGCTCTCCTTAGCTCCCTTGAACCCTCAATCATGGAGTCTTACTCCTACTGTGAGACCACCAAGCAGCTATGGGACACACTGTACAAGGTGTATGGGAATGTTTCCAACCTGACAAGGGTCTTTGAAGTGAAGAAAGCTCTCAACAGTCTCAACCAAGGAGACATGGAGTTTCAACCCCACTTTGGCAAGTTCAGGTCCCTATGGGCTGAGCTGGAGCTACTGAGACCTCATACCATGGATCCTGACATCCTCCTAGCAAGGCGTGAAGAAGATAAGGTCTTTGGGATGTTGCTCACACTCAACACTTCCTATGGAGCTCTTATCAAACACATCTTGAGGGCAGACAAACTCCCTGATCTGGATGATGTTTGTGCTCAAATCCAGAAGGAAGAAGGTTCAGTGAGCTTATTTGGAAACAAAGGAGACCTGAACATGGCGCATCAAGCTGAAGAGGTGGTAGCTAACAAAGCAACCTACAAGCAAGAGGACAGGAGATCCTTGATCTGTGACCACTGCAAGAAGAAGGGTCATCTTAAAGACAAGTGCTGGATCCTGCACCCTCACCTAAAGCCAAACAAGTTCAAGGAACCAAGGTCACAGTACCAGGATGCAAGAGCTAACTTCTCAGCTGATGGTGTTGAGCCAGCGACTCCAAACCAAGGTGGTGGAAGCGCCATGGCATCTACCTCAGTGTACAACACACCAAGGCCTAACCTGGATGAGCTCCTCAAGAAGTCTGACTTGGATGCTCTCATCAAGGCCCTAAAAGAATCTGGTATCTCTAGAACTCTTGGAACTTCTCTCAATGCTTCTCACACTGCTGGTGATGTTTTAAACTTGTTAAAATTGGCTAAACCATTGATAATTGACTCTGGTGCTTCACATCATATGATTAGTGATTTAAACCTGATTAAAAACATAGTTCCAGCCTTAGGAAATGTGATGATAGCTAATGGTGATAAAATTCCAATCAAAGGTGTGGGTGATCTTAAGCTGTTTGATAAAGAATCAAAAGCCTTTTATATGCCAACCTTTGCTTCAAACCTTTTATCTGTTAAGAGAGTCACAAATGATTTAAATTGTCATGTTACTTTCACTCCTAACAGTGTGTATTTTCAGGATATTGATTCAAGTAAGTTGCTTGGAAAAGGTGTCACAAAAGGAGATTTATACTTGCTTGAGGACACAAGACCAGCATCTGATTTATCTGTTGCATTTGTTTCTGTTTCTGATTTCCCTAAAGATGTAATGTGGCATGCTAGATTAGGACATCCTCATTCTCATGCCTTAAACATCCTGTTGCCTAGTGTTAATTTTCAAAATGATTGTGAAGCTTGTATTCTAGGAAAACATTGTAGAAATGTGTTTCCTAAATCCAAGACTATCTATGATAATTGTTTTGACTTGATTCATTCGGATGTGTGGACTGCCCCATGTGCATCTAGAGAACACCATAAGTATTTCGTGACATTCATAGATGAAAAGTCTAAGTACACTTGGATAACTCTGTTGCAATCTAAAGATAGGGTGCTAGAAGCTTTTAAAAACTTTCAAAACTATATCACTAACCATTTCAATGTCAAGATTAAAATTCTTAGATCAGATAATGGTGGTGAATACACTAGCACAGCTTTCAAACAACACTTAGCCGCGCATGGAATCATACACCAAACTAGCTGTCCCTACACTCCACAACAAAATGGTGTGGCTGAAAGAAAGAATAGGCATCTAATGGAGGTGGCCAGGAGCATTATGTTTCATGCAAATGTCCCTAAGAGGTTTTGGGGAGATGCAGTTGTCACTGCCACTTACCTGATCAACCGCACTCCCACTAGAGTCCTCCTTGATTCCACACCATATGAGGTACTGAACAAAACTAAACCTTCCATAGATCATTTGAGGGTTTTTGGGTGTGTTTGTTTTGTATTTGTACCAGGAGAACTAAGGAACAAGCTAGAGCCTAAGAGCACTAAGGCTATGTTTATTGGCTACTCTACACATCAGAAGGGATACAAGTGTTATGTTCCAGAGACAAGAAGGGTCCTAGTGTCAAAGGATGTTAAGTTTCTGGAATCAAAAGGCTATTATGCTGAGAGGAGTTGGGAAGAGCTTGAGAATCTATCTCAATCTGCCTCGGACAGAGCAAGTAACCTTAGAGTGGTGATGGAGAGGCTTGGCATCAGTTTATCTAGATCACCAGCCCCGGTCAGTGAGGTTCCCACACAAGCTACTGAAGAAGCAGCTACAGATGTTGAGATCACTCATCTTGATCCTGAAGGGGGTGATAGTACTGAGCAACAACCAATGCAACCTCAAGAAACCTCAGTATCTCATGATCAAGATGAGATGATAACACCAACCGGAGTCACTGAAGCTGAAGCAGAACCTGAACAGATACAACCTAGAAGAAGTACAAGGATCAGGAAACCAGCTTCAGATTGGACCAAGACAAGAGTGTACTTCAATGCAGAAGCCGTGGCACACCCCATTAGTGCAGTATGCTCACTAGCTCACTACCCAGCAGAGCATCAAGCCTTCATCACTGAATTGGATCAGGAATGGATTCCAAAGACATATGAGGAAGCAATGCAAGATGAGGAGTGGGGAGCATCGGTTGGAGATGAGATGGGAGCTATGGAAAAGAATGAAACATTCTTTGAAAGTGAGCTTCCCAAAGGGAAGAAAGCAGTGACAAGCCGGCTAATCTTCACAATCAAGTATGGAGCCAATGGAAAGCCAGAGAGGAAGAAGACCAGACTGGTGGCGAGAGGTACACACAAGTCTATGGTGAAGACTACTTGGATACATTTGCACCAGTAGCAAAACTACATACCATAAGGATCCTTCTATCACTTGCAGTCAACTTAGAGTGGGACTTGTGGCAAATGGATGTGAAGAATGCCTTTCTTCAAGGAGAGCTAGAAGATGAAGTGTACATGAGACCTCCTCCTGGCCTTGAAAAGATGGTGAAACCAGGGAATGTGCTTAGGCTAAGGAAGGCCATCTACGGATTGAAACAATCCCCAAGAGCATGGTACCACAAGCTAAGCACAACACTGAATGGAAGAGGCTTTGTGAAGTCTCAAGCAGATCATTCTCTCTTCACTCTCACCAGCAAGGAAGGTATCATAATCATACTGGTATATGTTGATGATATAATCATCACTGGTAGCAACAAGGAAGGTATCATCTCAACTAAATCTTTTCTTAAAAATGTCTTTGATATTAAGGATTTGGGAGAGTTAAAGTACTTCCTTGGGATTGAAATATGCCGATCTAAAGAGGGGCTTTTCTTATCTCAAAGGAAGTACACACTTGACATTTTAAATGAGGCAGGAAACCTTGGAAGTAGGAAAGCTAAAACACCATTAGAAGAAGACTACAAGGTACTGCGAGAGGGGGAGTATGAAGCTACTCCATTTCAAGATGTCAAGAAGTATAGAAGAATGGTTGGGAAGCTCATCTACCTGACAATCACCAGACCAGACCTATGCTTTGCAGTAAACCAAGTGAGCCAACACATGGGAGCTCCTAAGGTGCATCACTGGAACATGGTGGAAAGAATCCTAAGGTATCTAAGGGAAGCACCAGGACAGGGAGTTTGGATGGCATGTAACAAGAGCACTGAGGTTGTGGGTTACTGTGATGCGGATTGGGCTGGAGATAGGGTTGATAGAAGATCAACCACAGGCTACTGTACCTTCATTGGAGGGAACTTGGTTACATGGAAAAGCAAGAAGCAAAAGGTGGTGTCCTGCTCAAGTGCTGAGGCAGAGTACAGATCAATGAGGAGACTTACAAGTGAGCTCATATGGATCAAAGGACTGCTAAAGGATTTGGGTATTGAGATCAACACGCCAATGATCATGCATTGTGACAATCAGGCAGCAATACACATTGCCTCCAACTCAGTCTTCCATGAAAGAACCAAGCATATAGAAGTGGATTGCCACAAGGTGAGACAAGCAGTAGAGCAGCGAGTGATCCTTCCATGCTACACAAGGAGTGAAGATCAACTAGCTGACATCTTCACCAAGGCAGCCAGCAGCAAGGTTTGTGAGTTCATCCATCCAAAGCTTGGACTCATAGACCTCTCATGTCAGTGATCTCTCCTTCATGAAGTGATCTACTCTTTTTCCTTGCAAGGTTTTGTCCCAATGGGTTTTCCTTGCAAGGTTTTAATGAGGGATTGCTTCATGACTTCCAAGCTTGACTTGTTCCATATGGTCAAGCTTGAGGGGGAGTGTTGACATGAAGAGAATAAAAGATAACACATGTATACACGCTATCAAGGAGACTTTGATGAAGAGTACATATCAAGGCAATCACTTGAAGTGCAAGGCAAAGGGAGAGAGGGAGATTTTAAATGAGTGAAGTATTATTTAAATAGACAAGGAAGGCTTAGTATGTCGACATGAGAAGGAAGAGAGAAGCTGAGGAAGGTCACGAGATTGCTAAGGAAGAGAGGAGCTGATCAAGCGCAGGGAACCGTTGTGACCTGTCGCTTTCTGCCCATCTGAACGAGCCTGATCGACCAGACCTCTCTCCTCATTGTTTAATCTTTTACTTGTACTATCTCATTGTTTATTCTTTTCTCCCTTGTCGAAATATCTCTTGTCTAGTCTTTAAATAGGTGTTGTAACATGTTGAATCAACTAAGGAAAATATAATTCCTCATATCTCTCTTCTCACTCTCGCAGCAACTCTCTCTCTCTCATATTCAACTTGTTCTTATTCTTGTTCTTGTTCTTGTTCTTATATTACTTCTCATACTTAACTCTTACAAAACATCAAAACCAGGATGAACCAATATATAAGAAGCTTTATTGGGAACCACTAATCAGTGGAGAATAACCAGGAAGTTGAATAAATCTCATAGGAGTTGTGAGTAAGAAGATATCCCACTTTCTATCCAGATGATTCCAGATTAGCCTGTTTCGGACATATGCCAATATCTTCATGATTCTTATCAAACCAGGATGAACCACGATCTAAGAAGCTTTATTTGGAACCACTAATCAGTGGAGAATAACCAGGAAGTTGAATAAATCTCATAGGAGTTGTGAGTAAGAAGATATCCCACTTTCTATCCAGATGATTCCAGATTAGCCTGTTCGGACATATGGCATTATCTTCATGATTCTTATCAAACCAGGATGAACCACGATCTAAGAAGCTTTATTTGGAACCACTAATCAGTGGAGAATAACCAGGAAGTTGAATAAATCTCATAAGGCTGTGAGTAAGAAGATATCCCACTTTCTATCCAGATGATTCCAGATTAGCCTGTTCGGACATATGCATTATCTTCATGATTCTTATCAAACCAGGATGAACCACGATCTAAGAAGCTTTATTTGGAACCACTAATCAGTGGAGAATAACCAGGAAGTTGAATAAATCTCATAGGAGTTGTGAGTAAGAAGATATCCCACTTTCTATCCAGATGATTCCAGATTAGCCTGTTCGGACATATGGCAATATCTTCATGATTCTTATCAAACCAGGATGAACCAATATCTAAGAAGCTTTATTTGGAACCACTAATCAGTGGAGAATAACCAGGAAGTTGAATAAATCTCATAGGAGTTGTGAGTAAGAAGATATCCCACTTTCTATCCAGATGATTCCAGATTAGCCTGTTCGGACATATGCATTATCTTCATGATTCTTATCAAACCAGGATGAACCACGATCTAAGAAGCTTTATTTGGAACCACTAATCAGTGGAGAATAACCAGGAAGTTGAATAAATCTCATAGGAGTTGTGAGTAAGAAGATATCCCACTTTCTATCCAGATGATTCCAGATTAGCCTGTTCGGACATATGGCAATATCTTCATGATTCTTATCAAACCAGGATGAACCAATCTAAGAAGCTTTATTTGGAACCACTAATCAGTGGAGAATAACCAGGAAGTTGAATAAATCTCATAGGAGTTGTGAGTAAGAAGATATCCCACTTTCTATCCAGATGATTCCAGATTAGCCTGTTCGGACATATGGCAATATCTTCATGATTCTTATCAAACCAGGATGAACCACGATCTAAGAAGCTTTATTTGGAACCACTAATCAGTGGAGAATAACCAGGAAGTTGAATAAATCTCATAGGAGTTGTGAGTAAGAAGATATCCCACTTTCTATCCAGATGATTCCAGATTAGCCTGTTCGGACATATGCCATTATCTTCATGATTCTTATCAAACCAGGATGAACCACGATCTAAGAAGCTTTATTTGGAACCACTAATCAGTGGAGAATAACCAGGAAGTTGAATAAATCTCATAGGAGTTGTGAGTAAGAAGATATCCCACTTTCTATCCAGATGATTCCAGATTAGCCTGTTCGGACATATGCCATTATCTTCATGATTCTTATCAAACCAGGATGAACCACGATCTAAGAAGCTTTATTTGGAACCACTAATCAGTGGAGAATAACCAGGAAGTTGAATAAATCTCATAAGTGTTGTGAGTAAGAAGATATCCCACCTTCTATCCAGATGATTCCAGATTAGCCTGTTCGGACATATGCCATTATCTTCATGATTCTTATCAAACCAGGATGAACCACGATCTAAGAAGCTTTATTTGGAACCACTAATCAGTGGAGAATAACCAGGAAGTTGAATAAATCTCATAGGAGTTGTGAGTAAGAAGATATCCCACTTTCTATCCAGATGATTCCAGATTAGCCTGTTCGGACATATGGCAATATCTTCATGATTCTTATCAAACCAGGATGAACCAATATATAAGAAGCTTATTGGGAACCACTAATCAGTGGAGAATAACCAGGAAGTTGAATAAATCTCATAGGAGTTGTGAGTAAGAAGATATCCCACTTCTATCCAGATGATTCCAGATTAGCCTGTTCGGACATATGCCAATATCTTCATGATTCTTATCAAACCAGGATGAACCACGATCTAAGAAGCTTTATTTGGAACCACTAATCAGTGGAGAATAACCAGGAAGTTGAATAAATCTCATAGGAGTTGTGAGTAAGAAGATATCCCACTTTCTATCCAGATGATTCCAGATTAGCCTGTTCGGACATATGCCATTATCTTCATGATTCTTATCAAACCAGGATGAACCACGATCTAAGAAGCTTTATTTGGAACCACTAATCAGTGGAGAATAACCAGGAAGTTGAATAAATCTCATAAGTGTTGTGAGCAAGAAGATATCCCACCTTCTATCCAGATGATTCCAGATTAGCCTGTTCGGACATATGCCATTATCTTCATGATTCTTATCAAACCAGGATGAACCACGATCTAAGAAGCTTTATTTGGAACCACTAATCAGTGGAGAATAACCAGGAAGTTGAATAAATCTCATAGGAGTTGTGAGTAAGAAGATATCCCACTTTCTATCCAGATGATTCCAGATTAGCCTGTTCGGACATATGGCAATATCTTCATGATTCTTATCAAACCAGGATGAACCACGATCTAAGAAGCTTTATTTGGAACCACTAATCAGTGGAGAATAACCAGGAAGTTGAATAAATCTCATAGGAGTTGTGAGTAAGAAGATATCCCACTTTCTATCCAGATGATTCCAGATTAGCCTGTTCGGACATATGCCATTATCTTCATGATTCTTATCAAACCAGGATGAACCACGATCTAAGAAGCTTTATTTGGAACCACTAATCAGTGGAGAATAACCAGGAAGTTGAATAAATCTCATAGGAGTTGTGAGTAAGAAGATATCCCACTTTCTATCCAGATGATTCCAGATTAGCCTGTTCGGACATATGGCAATATCTTCATGATTCTTATCAAACCAGGATGAACCACGATCTAAGAAGCTTTATTGGGAACCACTAATCAGTGGAGAATAACCAGGAAGTTGAATAAATCTCATAGGAGTTGTGAGTAAGAAGATATCCCACTTTCTATCCAGATGATTCCAGATTAGCCTGTTCGGACATATGCCATTATCTTCATGATTCTTATCAAACCAGGATGAACCACGATCTAAGAAGCTTTATTTGGAACCACTAATCAGTGGAGAATAACCAGGAAGTTGAATAAATCTCATAGGAGTTGTGAGTAAGAAGATATCCCACTTTCTATCCAGATGATTCCAGATTAGCCTGTTCGGACATATGCATTATCTTCATGATTCTTATCAAACCAGGATGAACCACGATCTAAGAAGCTTTATTTGGAACCACTAATCAGTGGAGAATAACCAGGAAGTTGAATAAATCTCATAGGAGTTGTGAGTAAGAAGATATCCCACTTTCTATCCAGATGATTCCAGATTAGCCTGTTCGGACATATGGCAATATCTTCATGATTCTTATCAAACCAGGATGAACCACGATCTAAGAAGCTTTATTTGGAACCACTAATCAGTGGAGAATAACCAGGAAGTTGAATAAATCTCATAGGAGTTGTGAGTAAGAAGATATCCCACTTTCTATCCAGATGATTCCAGATAAGCCTGTTTGGACATATGCCATTATCTTCATGATTCTTATCAAACCAGGATGAACCACGATCTTGTTGACATGAAGGCATAAGGAGATAAACAAGATCAGATATACCAAAGATGTGCTTGGATGGCGATGCCTTGTTCTACAAGCATGTGTGTACAAGCATTGCCTCTCTCGGATTCAAATAGTCCTAACCGCCACAAGGAAGTAAAGAATGTCAATGATACTTGCCTAGGAAGGTTTAGGAGAAGAAGAATGCCGTTGGAGGGTCAGGACAAAGGAGAGATGTCGGCAGGAGTTGTTTATTATAAAGATCACATGTTCACTCTTCCTTGGAGCCGTTCCTGTGCTGTCACTGTCCAAGACCAGTCTGAGCATCTTTGTTTATTATTCTTCTTGTATCTCGATATGGCTATTTATGTATGTTGTATGTGAACTAAATGAATCAAGGAAATTATTTCCTCTTTTCTATCTTTCTCTTCTCGCAAACCTTCTCTCTCTCTCTAATTCTAACAATGTCTCTCATCTAGATCACTAAATCCTTCATTCTCTCATGGTATCAGAGCAATAAAAGCTCTTGGAACCAATTCTCTTATTCTCTTTACTTATATTTCCGCAAACTCTGAATCTTTCTTTTCTATTTTTGGCAAAGTTCTTGGTGTTCTTCACTTGTTCTTCATTTCCAGCTTGAAAATTTGCCAAAAATGGAAACCCACTCAAAAATGGTGTCTATTCCAGTGACTCTAAAAGGTCCTAACTACCTACTATGGTCGAGACTTGCCAAGACAGCACTAGGAGGCAGAGGCCTTTGGGAGTGCGTGGAGGGCAAGGCCACAAACAAGACTGTCCTAGGAGAGGATGGCAAAGAAGAGGCTAGTGCAGCTGAAGGTGATAGAAAGAAAGGTCAGGAGGACCTCATGGTGCTTTCCATCATCCAAAACAGCCTAGATGCGCCCATCTTGGAGGCTTACTCCTACTGTGAAACCTCCAAAGAACTTTGGGAAACACTGAAGAAAGTGTATGGTAACATCTCTAACATCAGCAGGGTGTTTGAAGTCAAGAGGGCTATCAACACTCTCACCCAAGAGGACACTGACTTCTCTGCTCACTTTGGGAAGTTTAGGTCCTTATGGGCTGAGATGGAGATGCTCAGGCCATCCAGTGTTGATCCTGAAGTGATTAATGAGAGAAAAGAACAAGATAAGGTGTTTGCCTTGCTCTTTACTCTCAACCCAGTGTATGGTGATCTGATTAAGCACATCTTGAGGAGTGACAAGCTCCCATCTCTAGAGGAGTTGTGTGCTCAGATACAAAAGGAGCAAGGATCAGTGGGGCTCTTTGGAGGAAAGGGAGAGCTCATCCTTGCAAACAAAGCTGATGGTGTAGAGGCTCCTGTTGAAGGCGCAGCAAACAAAGGGCACTACAAACCTGGAGACAAGAAGGTGTGGGAGTGTGACCACTGCAAGAAGAAAGGTCATGGGAGAGACAAGTGCTGGATTCTCCACCCACACCTCAAGCCTCAGAAGTTCCGAACTGATGCAAAAGCCAACTTCTCTGGTGATGTAGGAGAGACCTCTACCCCTATGCGCGCCAAGGCTACTAGTGATGGAGCACACAATGAGAATGTCAAGAAGTCTGACATTGAAGCTCTCATCAAAGCCTTAAGGGAGTCTGGTAAAACACTTGGTTATTCTCTAAATGCATCATATAGATTGTCTAGTGCTCCTCATGCTCTTACAACAAATATGAATGCATCTAGTAGTATCAAACCTTTGATAATAGACTCAGGCGCCTCTCATCATATGATTAGTAATGCTGAGTTAATTGAGAACATTAAACCTGTTTTAGGACATGTTAAAATTGCTAATGGTGATAGAATTCCCATTCAGGGTGAAGGAACCATTAAATTGTTTGATAGAGATACCAAAGCATTTTATATGCCATCTTTTGCATCAAATTTACTTTCTGTCAAAAGAGTTGCTACTGATTTACATTGCAATGTAATATTCAGTCCTAATGAGGTTATGTTTCAGGATATTGAGACTCTTAAGTTGATTGGCAAAGGTGTTACAAAGGAGGACTTGTACCTACTTGAAGACATCAAGACCAGTTCAAATTTATCTGCTTTTAGTTCAATTCCTGTCTTAGCTAATGATGTATTGTGGCATGCTAGATTAGGTCATCCCCATTCTCGTGCCTTGAACATTTTATTACCTAATGTATTGTTTAAAAATGATGGCTGTGAAGCTTGTATCCTTGGTAAACATTGCAAAACTGTCTTCCCAAAGTCATCTACCATCTATGAAAATTGCTTTGATCTCATACATTCTGATGTCTGGACTGCACCATGCATATCTAGAGAGAATCATAAGTACTTTGTCACTTTTATTGATCAAAAATCCAAGTATACTTGGCTGACTATGATTCAAACTAAAGATAGGGTGCTTGATGCTTTTATTAATTTCCAGAACTACATAACTAATCATTTCAATGTTAAGATCAAAGTATTCAGGTCAGATAATGGGGGAGAATATACAAGCAAAGCATTCAAAAGTCATCTAGCCAAACATGGAATCATACACCAAACTAGCTGCCCATACACCCCACAGCAAAATGGAGTTGCTGAGAGGAAGAACAGGCACCTAATGGAGGTGGCGAGATCCATGATGTTCTATACCAACATGCCTAAACGATTCTGGAGTGATGCAGTGATGACTGCATGCTATCTCATCAATCGAACCCCTACAAGAGTGCTTGAAGACTCCACACCATATGAGGTATTGAACAAAAGAAAACCATCCATTGATTACTTACGTGTGTTTGGGTGTTTGTGTTTTGTATTAAGGCCAGGTGAGCACAGAAACAAGCTAGAGGCAAGAAGTATCAAGGCAGTGTTCATTGGCTATTCCAATACCCAAAAAGGATACAAGTGCTATGTACCAGAGACTAGGAGAGTCATGGTGTCCAGGGATGTGAAGTTTGTTGAATCAAGAGGCTACTTTGAGGAGAAAGATTGGGAGAATCTCAAAGACTTATCTCAAGAAGCCTCGGATAGAGCAATGAACCTGAAGCACATTATGGAGAGTCTTGGCATCAACATGAGCCACACCTCAAGGGACGTGAGTCAGGGATCAGCACCAGTGATTCTTGAGGGTGAACAAGTTATTCATCCTAATCATGAAGGGGGGAATCAAGAGGGTTCTCACACTGGTCAAGAGGGATCAGATGAAGCAAGAGAAGTTCAAGAGGGAACACACACTGATCAAGCGCAAGAGGTTCATGATCAGGATGAAAACAATCAAGGTGTGCCATCAGTACAAGAGCAAGAGGCTGTACCTGATGAAGTTGAAAGTGTAGAAGAAGTCCAGCCGCTTAGGAGAAGCACAAGGGTCAGGAATCCACCATCAAACTGGAGCAAGACAAGGGTATATTTCAACAGCCAAGCAGTTGCTCATCCAGCTCAAGCAACATGCTCTCTAGCTCAATACCCTAAGGATCATCAAGTGTTCATTACCAACCTTGATGAGGCTTACATACCAAGGTCATATGAGGAGGCTATGGCAATCAAGGAATGGAGAGACTCAGTAGAAGATGAGATGGGGGCTATGGAAAAGAATGGAACCTATTTTGAAAGTGAACTTCCCAAAGGCAAGAAGGCAGTGACCAGCATGCTTCTGTTCACAATCAAGTATCTAGCCAATGGGAAACCTGAACGGAAGAAGACCAGGCTAGTAGCAAGAGGCTACACCCAAGTGTATGGTGAGGATTACCTAGAAACGTTTGCTCCAGTAGCAAAGTTACACACCATAAGGGTTGTGCTCTCTCTTGCTGTGAATTTGGAATGGGATCTTTGGCAAATGGATGTCAAGAATGCATTCTTACAAGGAGAGCTAGAAGATGAAGTATACATGCGCCCACCACCTGGAATGGAAAGCATGGTCAAGCCTGGCAATGTCTTGAGACTGAGGAAAGCAATATATGGTCTAAAGCAATCCCCAAGAGCCTGGTATCACAAGCTGAGCTCAACACTGAATGGAAGGGGTTTTAGAAAATCTGAAGCCGACCACACCTTGTTCACTCTGACCAGCAAGCAAGGGATCATTGTTATACTCATCTATGTGGATGATATAATCATCACAGGCAGTAACAAAGAAGGGATCAACTCAACCAAAGCTTTTCTTAAAGCAACATTTGACATCAAGGACTTGGGAGAGCTCAAGTACTTCCTAGGGATTGAGATTTGCAGATCCAAGGAAGGGTTGTTCCTGTCTCAAAGAAAATACACTCTGGATTTGTTAAAAGAAGCTGGTGATCTTGGAGGTAGAGCTGCTAAAACACCACTAGAAGATGGATACAAAGTGATGCGTGAGGGGGAGATTGAAGACAAGGCATATGGAGATGTAAAGCACTATAGAAGAATGGTGGGGAAGCTGATATACCTCACTATCACAAGACCTGATGTGTGCTTTGCAGTCAACCAGGTGAGCCAGCATATGCAAGCTCCCAAGATGCATCATTGGAACATGGTGGAGAGGATACTAAGGTATCTAAGAGAGGCGCCAGGACAAGGAATATGGATGGGGTGCAACAAGAGCACTGAGATAGTTGGGTATTGTGATGCTGATTGGGCTGGTGATAGGGTTGATAGGAGATCAACTACTGGTTATTGCACATTTATTGGAGGCAACTTGGTGACTTGGAAGAGCAAGAAGCAGAAGGTGGTTTCATGTTCAAGTGCTGAGGCAGAGTATAGAGCTATGAGAAAGCTCACAAGTGAGCTGATTTGGATCAAGGGACTGCTTAAGGACTTGGGAGTTGAGACTACCTCACCAATCACTATGCATTGTGATAACCAGGCGGCTATACACATTGCCAGCAACTCAGTCTTCCATGAAAGAACCAAACACATTGAAGTAGACTGCCACAAGGTTAGACAAGCAGTAGAACAGAAAGTGATATTGCCTTGCTACACAAGAAGTGAGGAGCAGCTAGCTGATATCTTCACAAAGGCAGCAAGCACCAAGGTTTGTGAGTTCATCCATCCACGGTTAGGACTCATAGATCTTTCATGTCACTAATCTCTCCTCCATGAAGTGATCTACTCTTTTTCCTTGGCTTGGTTTTTGTCCCATTGGGTTTTACCAAGCTAAGGTTTTAATGAGGGATTGCTTCATGGCTTCCAAGCTTGACTTGTTCCATATGGTCAAGCTTGAGGGGGAGTGTTGACATGAAGGCATAAGGAGATAAACAAGATCAGATATACCAAAGATGTGCTTGGATGGCGATGCCTTGTTCTACAAGCATGTGTGTACAAGCATTGCCTCTCTCGGATTCAAATAGTCCTAACCGCCACAAGGAAGTAAAGAATGTCAATGATACTTGCCTAGGAAGGTTTAGGAGAAGAAGAATGCCGTTGGAGGGTCAGGACAAAGGAGAGATGTCGGCAGGAGTTGTTTATTATAAAGATCACATGTTCACTCTTCCTTGGAGCCGTTCCTGTGCTGTCACTGTCCAAGACCAGTCTGAGCATCTTTGTTTATTATTCTTCTTGTATCTCGATATGGCTATTTATGTATGTTGTATGTGAACTAAATGAATCAAGGAAATTAGTTTCCTCTTTCTATCTTTCTCTTCTCGCAAACCACTCTCTCTCTCTCTCTCTTGAATTCTAACAATGTCTCTCATCTAGATCACTAAATCCTTCATTCTCTCAGATCTAAGAAGCTTTATTTGGAACCACTAATCAGTGGAGAATAACCAGGAAGTTGAATAAATCTCATAGGAGTTGTGAGTAAGAAGATATCCCACTTTCTATCCAGATGATTCCAGATTAGCCTGTTCGGACATATGGCAATATCTTCATGATTCTTATCAAACCAGGATGAACCACGATCTAAGAAGCTTTATTTGGAACCACTAATCAGTGGAGAATAACCAGGAAGTTGAATAAATCTCATAAGTGTTGTGAGCAAGAAGATATCCCACCTTCTATCCAGATGATTCCAGATTAGCCTGTTCGGACATATGCCATTATCTTCATGATTCTTATCAAACCAGGATGAACCACGATCTAAGAAGCTTTATTTGGAACCACTAATCAGTGGAGAATAACCAGGAAGTTGAATAAATCTCATAGGAGTTGTGAGTAAGAAGATATCCCACTTTCTATCCAGATGATTCCAGATTAGCCTGTTCGGACATATGGCAATATCTTCATGATTCTTATCAAACCAGGATGAACCAATATCTAAGAAGCTTTATTTGGAACCACTAATCAGTGGAGAATAACCAGGAAGTTGAATAAATCTCATAGGAGTTGTGAGTAAGAAGATATCCCACTTTCTATCCAGATGATTCCAGATTAGCCTGTTCGGACATATGGCAATATCTTCATGATTCTTATCAAACCAGGATGAACCACGATCTAAGAAGCTTTATTTGGAACCACTAATCAGTGGAGAATAACCAGGAAGTTGAATAAATCTCATAGGAGTTGTGAGTAAGAAGATATCCCACTTTCTATCCAGATGATTCCAGATTAGCCTGTTCGGACATATGGCAATATCTTCATGATTCTTATCAAACCAGGATGAACCACGATCTAAGAAGCTTTATTTGGAACCACTAATCAGTGGAGAATAACCAGGAAGTTGAATAAATCTCATAGGAGTTGTGAGTAAGAAGATATCCCACTTTCTATCCAGATGATTCCAGATTAGCCTGTTCGGACATATGGCATTATCTTCATGATTCTTATCAAACCAGGATGAACCACGATCTAAGAAGCTTTATTTGGAACCACTAATCAGTGGAGAATAACCAGGAAGTTGAATAAATCTCATAGGAGTTGTGAGTAAGAAGATATCCCACTTTCTATCCAGATGATTCCAGATTAGCCTGTTCGGACATATGCCAATATCTTCATGATTCTTATCAAACCAGGATGAACCACGATCTAAGAAGCTTTATTTGGAACCACTAATCAGTGGAGAATAACCAGGAAGTTGAATAAATCTCATAGGAGTTGTGAGTAAGAAGATATCCCACCTTCTATCCAGATGATTCCAGATTAGCCTGTTCGGACATATGCCATTATCTTCATGATTCTTATCAAACCAGGATGAACCACGATCTAAGAAGCTTTATTTGGAACCACTAATCAGTGGAGAATAACCAGGAAGTTGAATAAATCTCATAAGAGTTGTGAGTAAGAAGATATCCCACTTTCTATCCAGATGATTCCAGATTAGCCTGTTCGGACATATGGCAATATCTTCATGATTCTTATCAAACCAGGATGAACCACGATCTAAGAAGCTTTATTTGGAACCACTAATCAGTGGAGAATAACCAGGAAGTTGAATAAATCTCATAGGAGTTGTGAGTAAGAAGATATCCCACTTTCTATCCAGATGATTCCAGATTAGCCTGTTCGGACATATGCCATTATCTTCATGATTCTTATCAAACCAGGATGAACCACGATCTAAGAAGCTTTATTTGGAACCACTAATCAGTGGAGAATAACCAGGAAGTTGAATAAATCTCATAGGAGTTGTGAGTAAGAAGATATCCCACTTTCTATCCAGATGATTCCAGATTAGCCTGTTCGGACATATGCCAATATCTTCATGATTCTTATCAAACCAGGATGAACCACGATCTAAGAAGCTTTATTTGGAACCACTAATCAGTGGAGAATAACCAGGAAGTTGAATAAATCTCATAGGAGTTGTGAGTAAGAAGATATCCCACTTTCTATCCAGATGATTCCAGATTAGCCTGTTCGGACATATGGCAATATCTTCATGATTCTTATCAAACCAGGATGAACCACGATCTAAGAAGCTTTATTTGGAACCACTAATCAGTGGAGAATAACCAGGAAGTTGAATAAATCTCATAGGAGTTGTGAGTAAGAAGATATCCCACTTTCTATCCAGATGATTCCAGATTAGCCTGTTCGGACATATGCCATATCTTCATGATTCTTATCAAACCAGGATGAACCACGATCTAAGAAGCTTTATTTGGAACCACTAATCAGTGGAGAATAACCAGGAAGTTGAATAAATCTCATAGGAGTTGTGAGTAAGAAGATATCCCACTTTCTATCCAGATGATTCCAGATTAGCCTGTTCGGACATATGGCAATATCTTCATGATTCTTATCAAACCAGGATGAACCACGATCTAAGAAGCTTTATTTGGAACCACTAATCAGTGGAGAATAACCAGGAAGTTGAATAAATCTCATAAGAGTTGTGAGTAAGAAGATATCCCACTTTCTATCCAGATGATTCCAGATTAGCCTGTTCGGACATATGCAATATCTTCATGATTCTTATCAAACCAGGATGAACCACGATCTAAGAAGCTTTATTTGGAACCACTAATCAGTGGAGAATAACCAGGAAGTTGAATAAATCTCATAAGTGTTGTGAGCAAGAAGATATCCCACCTTCTATCCAGATGATTCCAGATTAGCCTGTTCGGACATATGCCATTATCTTCATGATTCTTATCAAACCAGGATGAACCACGATCTAAGAAGCTTTATTTGGAACCACTAATCAGTGGAGAATAACCAGGAAGTTGAATAAATCTCATAGAGTTGTGAGTAAGAAGATATCCCACTTTCTATCCAGATGATTCCAGATTAGCCTGTTCGGACATATGCCATTATCTTCATGATTCTTATCAAACCAGGATGAACCACGATCTAAGAAGCTTTATTTGGAACCACTAATCAGTGGAGAATAACCAGGAAGTTGAATAAATCTCATAGGAGTTGTGAGTAAGAAGATATCCCACTTTCTATCCAGATGATTCCAGATTAGCCTGTTCGGACATATGCCATTATCTTCATGATTCTTATCAAACCAGGATGAACCACGATCTAAGAAGCTTTATTTGGAACCACTAATCAGTGGAGAATAACCAGGAAGTTGAATAAATCTCATAGGAGTTGTGAGTAAGAAGATATCCCACTTTCTATCCAGATGATTCCAGATTAGCCTGTTCGGACATATGGCAATATCTTCATGATTCTTATCAAACCAGGATGAACCACGATCTAAGAAGCTTTATTTGGAACCACTAATCAGTGGAGAATAACCAGGAAGTTGAATAAATCTCATAGGAGTTGTGAGTAAGAAGATATCCCACTTTCTATCCAGATGATTCCAGATTAGCCTGTTCGGACATATGCCATTATCTTCATGATTCTTATCAAACCAGGATGAACCACGATCTAAGAAGCTTTATTTGGAACCACTAATCAGTGGAGAATAACCAGGAAGTTGAATAAATCTCATAGGAGTTGTGAGTAAGAAGATATCCCACTTTCTATCCAGATGATTCCAGATTAGCCTGTTCGGACATATGGCAATATCTTCATGATTCTTATCAAACCAGGATGAACCACGATCTAAGAAGCTTTATTTGGAACCACTAATCAGTGGAGAATAACCAGGAAGTTGAATAAATCTCATAGTGTTGTGAGTAAGAAGATATCCCACTTTCTATCCAGATGATTCCAGATTAGCCTGTTCGGACATATGCCATTATCTTCATGATTCTTATCAAACCAGGATGAACCACGATCTAAGAAGCTTTATTTGGAACCACTAATCAGTGGAGAATAACCAGGAAGTTGAATAAATCTCATAAGAGTTGTGAGTAAGAAGATATCCCACCTTCTATCCAGATGATTCCAGATTAGCCTGTTCGGACATATGGCAATATCTTCATGATTCTTATCAAACCAGGATGAACCACGATCTAAGAAGCTTTATTTGGAACCACTAATCAGTGGAGAATAACCAGGAAGTTGAATAAATCTCATAAGTGTTGTGAGCAAGAAGATATCCCACCTTCTATCCAGATGATTCCAGATTAGCCTGTTCGGACATATGCCATTATCTTCATGATTCTTATCAAACCAGGATGAACCACGATCTAAGAAGCTTTATTTGGAACCACTAATCAGTGGAGAATAACCAGGAAGTTGAATAAATCTCATAGGAGTTGTGAGTAAGAAGATATCCCACTTTCTATCCAGATGATTCCAGATTAGCCTGTTCGGACATATGGCATTATCTTCATGATTCTTATCAAACCAGGATGAACCACGATCTAAGAAGCTTTATTTGGAACCACTAATCAGTGGAGAATAACCAGGAAGTTGAATAAATCTCATAGTTTGTTGTTGAACTGTGTGAAAGAGTAATGAGTTGTGGGAAGAATATGAAGCATGAGAAAGAGGAAAACATGTTAAGGAGAAGAAGAGAAGAAGTTGTGATAGTTCACTGTAGCAGTAAATATTAGTTACTGTGGTAACAATCAAGAGTTACTGCTACAGTGAGGTAAATGGAGAAGTGAAGCAAAGACACTAGTCGACCAAGAGGGTTACATAAGTAAGAAGGAAGAAACCTTGGTCTAGTGACCGTTTGGAGTTCAAAGAGAGCGCGCCTGACAGGCTGTCAGTAGCTGGAAAGGCAAAGGGATCTTTCAAAGATGCCAAAGCATGTGAGAGCTCCCATTGGTTACTTTAAGCTTGGCGCTCCTCTCCCTTGTTGACTTCACATGCTTCTCTTATCTTTTAGCATAGTAAACCCTTGTGATCTCAGTGTATAAGTATGTAATCCCCTCTCATTAATCAATAACACAATGTCTTGAGTCTCTTTTCTCTCTTGCGCAGTCATGTTACTATTACATCTGAAAACTCTTTTCTCTTAATCTCTCTTAATCTCTCTCGGATTCTCTTCAACTCTCACCTAATCTCTCATCAATCTCTTGATACCTACTCTATTCTCTAAAATCATATGGTATCAGAGCCAGGTTGGCTTTGGTATTAAGAGATCTCATCCGATTCACTCTTGTGTTCTTGCTACTCTTTGAAGTGTTCTTTGTGTTCTTGCGGTTTGTTCTTGATTCTACCAGTTCTTGTTGCTTGAGATACTTTGTTCTTGAGTTATTGGAGCTTGTGGAGGTTACATACTGTCCAAGATTGAAGCTTTGTGGTGTGGCGAGTCTGAACAAGAGAAGATGGAAGGTGGGAAGCTAGTTACAGTTCCTGTTCAGTTGAAAGGAGGTGGAAACTACTTGTTGTGGTCTCGGCTTGTGAAGACTGCTGTGGGGAGGTTAGGGCTTTGGAACCACATCACTGATGATGGTCCAGAACCAGTGACCAAGGAAACCAAAGAAGATGAAGATGCTAAAGAGCTAGCGGTTGCTGCAGCTAAGAAATGGATTCAAGAGGATCTCATGGTGTTGGCGATTCTTCAAGCATCCCTTGAGGTTCCTATCCTAGAGAGCTACAGCTACTGTGAGACTCCTAAGCACTTGTGGGAGACTCTCCAAAAGACTTTTGGAAACATCTCCAACCTTAGCCGAGTCTTTGAGCTAAAGAGAACCATCAACACTTTAGCTCAAGGAGATGTGGAGCTTACTACTCATATGGGGAAGTTCAAGTCGATGTGGACTGAGCTTGAGAGCTTGAGGCCAAACACTACTGATGAGGGAACTCTTATGGAAAGAAGAGAACAAGATCAGGTGTTTGGTTTACTCATGACTCTTAATCCGAGCTACAAGGATGTGATCAAGCACATCTTGAGGTCACAGAAGTTACCATCCATGGAGGAGGTGATGTCCCAACTACAAAAGGAGGAAGGATCACTCGGCTTGTTTGGAGGAAAGGGTGAACTCACCATTGCTCATCAAGCTGAGGAGATACAAGCAAACAAAGCCGGGTACAAGAGTGGAGAAAAGTTTGGAGGGAGTTGTGATCATTGCAAGAGGCAGGGTCATAAGAAGAGTCAATGCTGGATCCTCCACCCTCACTTGAAGCCTACCAAGTTCAACCGAGACAGAGAAGCAAAGGCCCACCTTTCTGCTGAAGCAAGTGGAGCTGGATCATCCGGAATCACTCCTCATGCACAAGCGGGTGAAAGTGAAGGAAAGGCCTTAGCATCTCATCACAGCGGAGGCAAGGGTATTGATCATGATGTGATCAAGAAGTCAGACATTGAGGCTCTCATCAGGGCACTCAAGGAGTCTGGTAACCCACTCGGAAACACTCTTGGTTACTCTTATACTGCTTATAATGTTGCTAGTAAGACTGATAGGTTGCTAGATATGATCAAGAGTTCTCATATTGTGCATCATGCTAGAAGTGTCTCGGATAGCTTACTAGACTTGATAGGAAATGTGAAGAATGGAAATGATCTGCCTAGGACTCATCTTGCTAGGAATATGTTTAAACCATTGATTATTGATTCAGGTGCATCCCATCACATGATTAGTGATAATCATCTCATTAGGGATATAGAACCTGCTCATGGTCATGTGTTGATTGCAAATGGGGATAAGGTTCCCATTCGTGGTGTTGGGAAGTTGAAATTGTTTGACAGGGATTCAAAGGCATTTTATATGCCTGAGTTCACTTCTAATCTTCTTTCTGTTAAAAAGTGCACCACTGATCTTCAATGCAATGTTATCTTTAGTCCTAATGATGTAAAGTTTCAGGATATTGAAAGCAATAAGTTGATTGGACAAGGAGCTACAAAGGGAGATCTCTACTTGCTGGAAGACTTAAGTCCAATCTCTAGTTCTTGTTTTTCTTTTAATTCGGTTTCTTCTTTAAGTAAGGATGCTTTGTGGCATGCTAGGCTAGGCCATCCTCATTCTAGAGCTTTAAGCTTAATGTTACCAGGTGTCATGTTTAATAATGATTGTGAAGCTTGTATTTTGGGTAAACATTGTAAGACTGTCTTTCAAAGATCTTCTACTCTTTATGAGAATTGCTTTGATCTTGTTCATTCTGATGTGTGGACAGCCCCTTGCTTATCTAGGGATAGTTACAAGTATTTTGTCACCTTCATTGATGAAAAATCTAAATACACCTGGTTAACAATGATTAAAACAAAAGATAGGGTGTTAGATGCTTTTAAAAATTTCCAAGCATATGTCTCTAACCAATATAATGCCAAGATTAAGATTTTCAGGTCAGACAATGGTGGAGAATATATTGGAAATGCTTTCAAAGGTCACCTAGCACAGCATGGAATCCTACATCAAACTAGTTGTCCCTACACTCCTCAACAAAATGGTGTGGCTGAAAGGAAGAATAGGCACCTTATGGAGGTTGCAAGATCCATGATGTTTCACACCAGTGTTCCTAAAAGGTATTGGAGTGATGCTGTACTTGCTGCTTGTTATCTGATCAACAGGATACCAACCAGGATACTAGGAGATCAATCACCATTTGAAGTGTTAAACAAGAGTCGCCCAGTGTTGGAACACTTGAGAGTCTTTGGGTGTGTGTGTTATGTACTAGTCCCTAGTGAGACCAGAAACAAGCTTGAAGCCAAGAGCACCAAGGCTATGTTTATTGGGTACTCTACAAGTCAAAAGGGCTACAAGTGTTTTGATACTAAGGCAAGAAGAGTATTGATCTCCCGGGATGTAAAGTTCATGGAGGATAAGGGCTACTATGAAGGAGAAAACTGGAAAGATCTTGAAGATTTAACTCAGCATTCTGATAAAGCTAGGAGCTTAAGGATCATCATGGAGGGGCTGGGCATTGGAGTGACCCAGGATCAGAGTAGACAAGAACACACTACTCGGGAAGTAGATCAGGATATCTCCCACCTTGAGCATGAGGGGGGAGAAGAGCAAGAGTTTGAAGCTGGAGGTCATGGAGATCAAGGCTCAAGTCCTGCTCAAAGTGGAGAAAGAGAATTAGATGGTGATCCGGTTCAGCAAAGGGCAGCTAATGACAGTGAGAGAGGTCAAGTTGAGGCTGAGATTGAACAAGAAGAGACTAATGAACAACCAAGAGAAGCTGGCAGTGAACAAGAAGCTGAACAGCAAGTGGAAGTTCCTTTGAGAAGGAGCACTAGAGTAAGGAAGGATCCTTCCTCTTGGGTAAACACAAGAGTGTACTACAATGCCCAAGCAGTGGAGCATCCTTCTCAAGCTGTGTGCTCCTTTGCCGAGTTCCCTGAAGATCATTGTGCTTTCATGGTGAGCTTGGATGAGAGCTATGTTCCAAGAAGTTATGAGGAAGCCATGTTGATTCAGGAGTGGAGGGATTCAGTCAATGCAGAGGCTGATGCTATGATAAGAAATGATACCTGGTATGAGAGCAAGCTACCTAAAGGGAAGAAAGCAGTGTCATGCAAGTGGATCTTTACCATAAAGTATCTACCTAATGGTAAGATAGATAGGAGGAAGACTAGGCTGGTAGCAAGGGGCTTTACACAAACTTATGGAGAAGACTACATAGATACTTTTGCTCCAGTCGCCAAGCTTCATACTATCAGAGTAGTGCTATCACTTGCTGTCAACCTTGAGTGGGATTTATGGCAAATGGATGTGAAGAATGCCTTTCTTCAGGGGGAGCTTGAAGATGAAGTATACATGCTGCCACCACCAGGGATGGAAAACATGGTAAAACCAGGCAATGTGTTAAGACTGAAGAAAGCTATCTATGGGTTGAAACAATCACCAAGGGCATGGTACCACAAGCTTAGCACCACTCTGAATGGTAAAGGGTTCAGAAAGTGTGAGTTGGATCACACACTCTTCACCTTGGTTACACCAGGAGGTATCATTGTTATTCTTGTATATGTTGATGATATTATCATTACTGGTTCTGATAAAACAGGTATACAAGAAACCAAGGAGTATCTCAAGTCAGTCTTTGACATAAAAGACTTGGGAGAGATGAAATATTTTCTTGGGATTGAGTTGTGCAGGTCTAAGGAAGGCTTATTTATATCTCAAAGAAAATATACACTTGATCTTTTGAAAGATGCAGGTGCTTATGGAGGAAAGACAGCAAAGATGCCCATGGAAGATGGGTACAAGATTCCAAGAGAGGGAGAGATAGAAGATAGCAAGCTATTTCATGATCCCAAGCTGTATAGGAAGCTTGTGGGGAAGCTGATCTACCTCACTATCACTCGGCCAGATATATGCTTTGCAGTGAATCAAGTTAGCCAGCATATGCAACAACCCAAGGAGCATCATTGGAGAATGGTGGAAAGAGTACTCATGTATCTTAATGGAACTCAAGGGTTAGGAGTATGGATGGGATACAACAAGAGCACTGAGGTGGTTGGCTACTGTGATGCTGATTGGGCTGGTGATAGAAATGATAGGAAGTCTACAACTGGGTATTGTACCTTCATTGGAGGAAACATGGTTACTTGGAAGAGCAAGAAACAGAAGGTGGTCTCCTGCTCGAGTGCTGAAGCTGAGTATAGAGCTATGTTGAAGCTTACCAATGAGTTAGTATGGATCAAAGGGATTCTGAAGCACTTGGAGATTGAGCAAGCAACTCCAATGACCATGCATTGTGACAATCAAGCCGCCATACATATTGCTACCAACTCTGTGTTCCATGAGAGGACAAAGCACATTGAGGTTGATTGTCACAAGGTAAGGCAGATGATAGTCTTGGGAGTGATCTTGCCATGCTACACAAGAAGTGAGGATCAGTTGGCAGATGTGTTCACCAAGGCAGCAAGACAGAAGACAATGGAGTCCATCCATGTGAGGTTAGGACTCATTGATCTTTCACCTAAGAGATAGTCCCCTGATCATGAGATCTTCACTCTTTTTCCCTTATCAAAGTTTTGTCCCACTGGGTTTTCTTTGGTAAGGTTTTTAATGAGGAAGATCTCATGGTCCTTCCAAGCTTGACTTGTTCCACATGGTTAAGCTTGAGGGGGAGTGTTGAACTGTGTGAAAGAGTAATGAGTTGTGGGAAGAATATGAAGCATGAGAAAGAGGAAAACATGTTAAGGAGAAGAAGAGAAGAAGTTGTGATAGTTCACTGTAGCAGTAAATATTAGTTACTGTGGTAACAATCAAGAGTTACTGCTACAGTGAGGTAAATGGAGAAGTGAAGCAAAGACACTAGTCGACCAAGAGGGTTACATAAGTAAGAAGGAAGAAACCTTGGTCTAGTGACCGTTTGGAGTTCAAAGAGAGCGCGCCTGACAGGCTGTCAGTAGCTGGAAAGGCAAAGGGATCTTTCAAAGATGCCAAAGCATGTGAGAGCTCCCATTGGTTACTTTAAGCTTGGCGCTCCTCTCCCTTGTTGACTTCACATGCTTCTCTTATCTTTTAGCATAGTAAACCCTTGTGATCTCAGTGTATAAGTATGTAATCCCCTCTCATTAATCAATAACACAATGTCTTGAGTCTCTTTTTCTCTCTTGCGCAGTCATGTTACTATTACATCTGAAAACTCTTTTCTCTTAATCTCTCTTAATCTCTCTCGGATTCTCTTCAACTCTCACCTAATCTCTCATCAATCTCTTGATACCTACTCTATTCTCTAAAATCATAATTGTGAGAATAAGAAGATATCCCACTAATCTATCCAGATTGATTCCAGATTAGCCTGTTCGGACATATGCCATTATCTTCATGATTCTTATCAAACCAGGATGAACCACGATCTAAGAAGCTTTATTTGGAACCACTAATCAGTGGAGAATAACCAGGAAGTTGAATAAATCTCATAGGAGTTGTGAGTAAGAAGATATCCCACTTTCTATCCAGATGATTCCAGATTAGCCTGTTCGGACATATGCCATTATCTTCATGATTCTTATCAAACCAGGATGAACCAAGATCTAAGAAGCTTTATTTGGAAACTAATCAGTGGAGAATAACCAGGAAGTTGAATAAATCTCATAAGTGTTGTGAGAAAGAAGATATCCCACCTTCTATCCAGATGATTCCAGATTAGCCTGTTCGGACATATGGCAATCTTCATGATTCTTATCAAACCAGGATGAACCACGATCTAAGAAGCTTTATTTGGAACCACTAATCAGTGGAGAATAACCAGGAAGTTGAATAAATCTCATAGGAGTTGTGAGTAAGAAGATATCCCACTTTCTATCCAGATGATTCCAGATTAGCCTGTTCGGACATATGGCAATATCTTCATGATTCTTATCAAAACCAGGATGAACCACGATCTAAGAAGCTTTATTTGGAACCACTAATCAGTGGAGAATAACCAGGAAGTTGAATAAATCTCATAGGAGTTGTGAGTAAGAAGATATCCCACTTTCTATCCAGATGATTCCAGATTAGCCTGTTCGGACATATGCCATTATCTTCATGATTCTTATCAAACCAGGATGAACCCACGATCTAAGAAGCTTTATTTGGAACCACTAATCAGTGGAGAATAACCAGGAAGTTGAATAAATCTCATAGGAGTTGTGAGAAGAAGATATCCCACTTTCTATCCAGATGATTCCAGATTAGCCTGTTCGGACATATGCAATATCTTCATGATTCTTATCAAACCAGGATGAACCACGATCTAAGAAGCTTTATTTGGAACCACTAATCAGTGGAGAATAACCAGGAAGTTGAATAAATCTCATAGGAGTTGTGAGTAAGAAGATATCCCACTTTCTATCCAGATGATTCCAGATTAGCCTGTTCGGACATATGGCAATATCTTCATGATTCTTATCAAACCAGGATGAACCAATAATAAGAAGAAGCTTTATTGGGAACCACTAATCAGTGGAGAATAACCAGGAAGTTGAAATAAATCTCATAGGAGTTGTGAGAGTAAGAAGATATCCCACCTTTCTATCCAGATGATTCCAGATTAGCCTGTTCGGACATATGGCATTATCTTCATGATTCTTATCAAACCAGGATGAACCACGATCTAAGAAGCTTTATTTGGAACCACTAATCAGTGGAGAATAACCAGGAAGTTGAATAAATCTCATAGGAGTTGTGAGTAAGAAGATATCCCACTTTCTATCCAGATGATCCAGATTAGCCTGTTCGGACATATGGCAATATCTTCATGATTCTTATCAAACCAGGATGAACCCACGATCTAAGAAGCTTTATTTGGAACCACTAATCAGTGGAGAATAACCAGGAAGTTGAATAAATCTCATAAGTGTTGTGAGCAAGACAGATATCCCACTTTTATCCAGATGATTCCAGATTAGCCTGTTCGGACATATGCCATTATCTTCATGATTCTTATCAAACCAGGATGAACCACGATCTAAGAAGCTTTATTTGGAACCACTAATCAGTGGGAGAATAACCAGAAGTTGAATAAATCTCATAGGAGTTGTTGTGAGTAAGAAGATATCCCACTTTCTATCCAGATGATTCCAGATTAGCCTGTTCGGACATATGCAATTATCTTCATGATTCTTATCAAACCAGGATGAACCACGATCTAAGAAGCTTTATTTGGAACCACTAATCAGTGGAGAATAACCAGGAAGTTGAAATAAATCTCATAGGAGTTGTGAGTAAGAAGATATCCACTTTCTATCCAGATGATTCCAGATTAGCCTGTTCGGACATATGGCATATCTTCATGATTCTTATCAAAACCAGGATGAACCACGATCTAAGAAGCTTTATTTGGAACCACTAATAGTGGAGAATAACCAGGAAGTTGAATAAATCTCATAAGATGTGAGTAAGAAGATATCCCACTTTCTATCCAGATGATTTCCAGATTAGCCTGTTCGGACATATGCCATTATCTTCATGATCTTATCAAAACAGGATGAACACGATCTAAGAAGCTTATTTGGAACCACTAATCAGTGGAGAATAACCAGGAAGTTGAATAAAATCTCATAGGAGTTGTGAGTAAGAAGATATCCCACCTTTTATCCAGATGATTCCAGATTAGCCTGTTCGGACATATGCCATATCTTCATGATTCTTATCAAAACCAGGATAACCACGATCTAAGAAGCTTTATTTGGAACCACTAATCAGTGGAGAATAACCAGGAAGTTGAATAAATCTCATAGGAGTTGTGAGTAAGAAGATATCCCACTTTCTATCCAGATGATTCCAGATTAGCCTGTTCGGACATATGCCAATATCTTCATGATTCTTATCAAACCAGGATGAACC
>NW_026615764.1:0-39696 GCF_000801105.2 Raphanus sativus
TCTTATAGTGTTTAGTAGTAGAAGATTATTTATTGAATTGGTCAATGTGTTTCGATCTTGGTTTATTGCTTTGGAGAATCTCTTCATATAATGAGTTGTTTGTTTTTGTTTGTTTACGCCGAGTGTTATTATTGTCTGATCTTTTTTTTTTTTTTAATTGAGGACCAAACTAAAACTGAACGAAATCAATGTTTTTTTTTGGTATTATCTTGTTAGGCTCGTTAAATGGCAGACAATAATGTGTCCGAGGATGAAATCACGATGGAGCAACATGAAACGGTCGATGAGATGCTTGCTAGGCACAGGTAACCACCACCACTGCTGCTGCTAAAACCTTATTGATTTATCACAAGTGTTGTTGTTGTTATGATGATGTTTGCTTTACTGCTAGGCAAGAGATAAAACAAGTACAGAACAAGGAGACGGAGTTGAAAAAAGGCAGCTGCTAAAGGAAGCAAAGCTGAGCAGAAAGCTAAGAAGAAGCAAGTCGAACAAGACATTTCAAAACTCTCCACAAAGCTCAAAGAGAAACAGCTCAAAGAGCTCGCCTCGCAAGGTTTTAGCAGCAGCAGCAGTAGTAGCAGCAACATCGAAACAACGAGTGAGAAGAAAGGAGGAGATATCGACACTTTGGTGAGAGCCATCGCTGGAGTCTCTGTCACTGCTCCAGCAAGAACACTCCACAAGCCTAGCAAGAGCGTGAAAAGGCGCGAGAAACGAGCCAAAGAAGAAGCGGACAGAGAGCAGAGAATCAAAGAGGAACAAAGCAATGTGACGAGTGATCGTATGGTCGAGAACCTAAAGCTCGAGAAGAAGCTTAAACCGCTGGGCTAACAGTCAGCGAGATCAAACCAGACGGACATTGCCTTTACCGAGCAGTAGAGCACCAGCTCGGTGCATCTCCTCCTTACACGTACCAGAAGCTAAGAGAAATGGCTGCTGCATACATGAGAGATCACAAAACCGATTTCATCCCCTTCTTCTTATCAGAAACAGAGTCTGCGGAGGAGCGGTTTGAGAAATACTGCAGAGAAGTGGAGTCAACGGCTGCCTGGGGCGGTCAGTTGGAGCTAGGAGCCTTGACGCATTGCTTGAGGAAACACATAATGGTGTTTTCAGGATCATTTCCTGACGTTGAAATGGGCAAAGAGTATAAGTCAGGGAATGACTCCAGCCTCATGTTATCGTATCACCGGCATGCTTTTGGGCTCGGTGAACACTATAACTCCGTCGTGCTCGTCAAGAATGAGCTTTGACGAAGTACTTTTCTTTGTATCAGAAGTTTTACTGAAATTCTAATTCTTGTTTTAATGTTTTCTCCCTGTAACTTCGAATTGGAAGCATACTTTGTTCACTAATTACAGTTCCAAGTTTTCATTCCATTAACGCACCAATGTAGTAGCAGTTCTGTGGAGAAGATAACAACATACTATGATTGGCCTTTGGGAAATTGTGGGAGCCAATTTGGTAAAACAGACTGTTCTAGAGATCTTGAAGAGAATATATGATGAACAAGAATCTATGCTCTTATTATTATTATTATTATCATAACATAAGTAATAAGTCAATCATGATGAAATGTTTGACACATGGCCCTTCTCTACCAAAAGATTCCTCATTTCTATGGATTTCCAAATATGGTTTCAAGAATCCACAGAAATGGATTGGTTGGTGGGGTTCTTTATCTTTTTTGTGAGAGTCAATGCAACAAGAAAGAAGAAGAACTCTTAAGAGTTAAGACAAACTCTCACATTCAGATTGTTTTTTGAATACAGTGTAAAGCTAAATATATAACTTTGGAAAAATGGTTGCGAAGATGGCGTAAAAAAGCTAAAATCAAGATCTTGGGTCTGATCATACACTCACTTGCTCTCTAGACTCCAGGTCACACTAGCAGAAAAAGTACATCAGAGACGATATATTTTTCCTTCTTCTTTTCTTTATTGCTTTCTGTTCCTTTTGAGGCTGAAAACTGTGTGTGGGGGGAATCTATTGTTGCTTGAAAAGATAAAAACCATAGTCCAATCTCCACCTCAGTAAATGCCATCAAAAGCAAAAATAAAAAGGTATTGCAACGTAATCACACTGTTGCAAACCACCTTGGATCCTTGGATCAGCACTAAACCATTGGCAATGATATTTCCATATTTGGTAAAGGCTCATGAACTGTATATGCCACTTGGTTCTCACATTTTTTAAAAAAATATGAAAGAAAGAATCTTAAGTTCATGCAGTTTTTAGGGAACGCCAAAGGGCGCACATCATTGGTGGGCTATGAACAAAAGGTATAGAAAAGTAGTGACAAAGATCTGATTTACGCAATCTTACCCTTCTTCCAATCATCAAACATTATAAATAGACACTTACGTTGTATAGCATCAAAACAAAAACACAACCATTGCGTTCCCTCTTACACTTAAGTATTACATTCCCTACCTACTAAGTATCCAAATGGAAAGCATCAGAAGCTTAGTTGCAGAGAAACCAGTGGTGATATTCAGCAAAAGCAGTTGCTGCATGAGCCATTCAATCCAAACACTGATCTCAGGGTACGGAGCAAAGATGACGGTGTACGAGCTTGATCAGTTGTGTAACGGCCAGGAGGTGGAGAAAGCATTGGTACAGATGGGGTGTAATCCGAGTGTACCAGCTGTGTTCATAGGGGAACAGTTAATCGGTGGTGCTAACCAGGTGATGACACTCCAAGTCAAGAACCAACTAGCTGCATTGCTAAGAAGAGCCGGTGCCATTTGGGTTTAAAGAATCTATACTACTTTGTTTTGTTGCCTTCTACTACAAATGCACTGTCATGTCTTTAAACAACAAGTGCAAGTGTGTAATCAGCAATGCTTATTCATAACTAACAGATGCTTTTTTTGCATTAATAATTTAAGAATTGTTTTTATAAATGAAAAAAGGCATTTTTATTCAAGAGTGGAGATGTGCTCAATTTTTTTCACTTATTAGAGATGAAATGATTTAAAACGCCATTAGAATGGTCAAGCTTTGAATGTCTTCTCCAATTCTCGACTGATCTACACACTGTAGCTTTGGCCTGACGAATCTCTTGAGGTGTGAACTTGTGTTTTATGATTCCCAATGGGCCAGGTTGCAGGACACTGATCACAGTTTCGGCTTCTTTCTCAAGCTGCCTGTAAAAATTGAAAGTCTCAGCATTTCGACAGAAACAACACAAAGCATTACATATTTACATGTGGATTAAATCAAATCACATCTTCATCATAAAGGAAAATAAGAAGATGAAGTTGAACGAACCTGAAGAGACCCGAGAAGGGTAAGGCTCTACCGATTCTGTAGATACACATCGTCTCCGCCGGAATAAGAGATGAAATTTTGTGGAATCTGCGGCTGCTGCCGCTTCCAACCAAAAAAAAAAAAAAAAGCAAAAGTAAACACAAGAGTTATAGTTCCGACACAACTGAAAGCTTCTAAACGCCTCAGAAGGTTTTGTTTTTGAACTTTTGACTAGAGAGAATAAAAATGAGAAACGACTTCACTGGGCATCGAACCCAGAATCTCTGGTTTCGTAGACCAGCGCCTTATCCATTGGGCCATGAAGTCATTGATGTTTCTCGACTTGTGAAGTAGTAAGATAGCGGTGAGTATTGAAATCGAAGGTTTAAAAGGTCCAATAAATAGGTCGTCATAACGAAGATACTATAGTCCTCACAGCCAAACACGTATATCATCATCATTCTAAACTCTAAAGGCTTGTTCCTTTCTTCCTTATCCGAGCAAAATCACGCGCCACTCGTCTTCCACCACCACCACAACCTCTCTTTAACGACGAGATGAATAGCTTGACGACGAGTCCAATGGCTCGGGCCTTGGTGAATCTGCACTCTTATGCACCGTCGTTAATAAACTTACGTTCGAGACAGCCACCTGCAGGAGGAGTGTGTTTAAGACCGTCACGCAGGACTCCACGACTCGTCTGTATGGCCGTAAGTGATTGTAACCCTAATTGTCCTAATTTTGAGTCAAATACTTCATAGTTATGTTGATAGCTGATGGATTAATTAAACTGGTTGAGAAATTGTAGGAGCCTTACCTCATCACGAAAATGGAGTCTGTTGAGAAGACATGGAAGGAGTTATCTGTATGTCCTTAAAAAGCTTTTGTTTTTTACAGTGGAAACATGTTACAGAGTTTTTGAAAAATTTGGTTATGTAGGTAAAACTAGCAGACCCAGATGTTGTTTCAAATCCTTCTGAATACCAGAAACTTGCACAGTCCATGTCCGAGCTTGACGAGGTTTCTCATTTACCTTTTTTTGCTGTAAAGTTTGAATCTTTTTTTTTTTTTGTTTGGGTTTCTTGATATTGACTTCAGTTTGAATTATTCCTAGGTTGTATCCGTATTCAGGAGATTCAAAGACTGTGAGAAGCAGTTACAAGAATCCAAAGGTTCCTTCCCTTTTTTTTTCTTTGTTTCTGCTTGCTTTTTGTTCCTTGGAGTTGGTTTTTTTTTTTTATTCCGTTTGTTGATTCAGTTTTGGCGAAAGAGGCTGGAGATGATGAAGAAATGGTTGAAATGATAGGATCTGAAATCAACTCTCTCTCTAAAGAAATTGAGGAGCTTGAAAAACAACTTAAGGTTTACACTTTACACCCCTTTTTATTGGATGTTACTGACTTCAATAATTTGTATATGCACTTTGTCCCTCTTATTTGGGATCTTTCATGTTGTAACCTTGCGTTTGCTTGTTTCAATTCAGATGCTACTTCTTCCTACCAACCCTCTTGATGCCAGAAACATATTGCTCGAAGGTAAAAAACTGAGTGATTGTTTTGTTGACAAGTAGTAGTATCATTCGTGGACGAGTAATATAAAGAGAGTTACTTGTTTCTACAGTCAGAGCAGGAACTGGTGGAGATGAAGCTGCTATTTGGACTGGTGACCTTGTAGGTACATGCTTCCCTTTTTCTTCTTCTTTCTGCTCTGATTCCAGGATCTTGTTGTGATCGGAAGTTCCCAAATTAAAATGCAATATGATGGTTATTCACCATTTTGCTATTGCATTATTATTTACTTGCAGGTGCGGATGTATCAGAGGTACAGCGAGCGCAGCTCTTGGAAGTTTTCTCTGGTTTCATGCTCTGAGGTAAGACACGCTCTCTTCTCTGCCATTTTAAACAACGTTGCAGTAAGGCTTTGCAACTTAGAGACATAACTTTTAATATCTTCCTCTGTTTTATAAGGCTGAACATGGAGGTTACAAGACGTGTGTGATGGAGATAAAAGGAAACCGTGTCTATAGTAAGCTCAAGTACGAATCTGGTGTTCATAGAGTCCAGCGTGTCCCTCAAACAGAAACACAGGGCCGTGTACACACTTCTACAGCTACTGTAGCCATCATGCCAGAGGTCAACTAAGATTTTACACATTGCATATGTTCTTGTTTCAATTATGAAAACTTAGTGACCAGTTGAAACTGTATGTTGTTGTTATAGGCTGATGAAGTGGAAGTTGTGATTGACCCCAAGGACATTGAACTTACAACTGCGAGATCTGGTGGCGCTGGAGGTCAGTCTAAACATTGGTTACTTTCATTCAATGTTTCTCTCGCAATTTCACTTTGCTATTTTACTGAAGAGTGGTCTTGTTGTTGTGCAGGGCAAAATGTGAACAAGGTGGAGACGGCTATAGACCTAGTCCATAAACCATCAGGGATACGCATTTTCTGTACTGAAGAAAGGACTCAGCTACGAAACAAGGCTCGTGCTTTCCAGCTTCTGCGAGCAAAACTGTAAGCAACCCTATAAAAGTATCATCAGCCTCCTTTCTTCATCTTCAGAACTTTCTTATTGATGTGATGAGATATTGCCATATATATATATATATATATATATATATATATATATAGGTATGAAATAAAATTAAGGGAACAACAAGAGAAGATAAGAGATCAAAGAAAATCTCAGGTCCACTTTTGTAGTACTATTCCCACAAACCTTTTTGATTCAGACTCTTGGAATGAATATTCATCTTTTCATGCGAAAACAGGTAGGGACTGGAGCTCGTTCAGAAAAGATAAGAACATATAATTATAAGGTAATACACGGATTTGAATTATTCAGAGCGTTACTATTAAAACAGGATGGTTGGTGTAATGCTTATGATGTCTGAAATATTACAGGATAGTAGAGTGACTGATCATAGGCTAAAGATGAATTTTGCGCTTACATCATTTCTTGAAGGTGGCTTAGAGGATGCAGTGCAGGTAACCTCCCTCCCTACCTTGAAAACTTGAATGTGTGTAGTAATTAGAAATGATTATATGTATCCTGAAGGAATGCTGTTGCGTTGTTATTGCAGGCTTGTGCTGCTTTGGAGCAAAAGGAACTCATGGAAGAACTGTCTGAGTCTGTAGCTGCTTCTTGATAAAGCCTCATTACTATATACTCAACAGAGATCATAACTATAAAATCTCTATTTGTTTATGGAAGTCTTTGAACAGATATCATATTTATAATATCTCCTTTTATTTATGTATTACATCTGAAACTAACATGTTAACATGAGACCCAATTATAATCAAATCAATAACAGACCAACAAAGTAGTACATGCCACAATACGCAGAAAACAAAAGAGAAGAAACTATAGGGATGGCTGGAGAGAAGAAAGCTGCTGAAACTTGAGAACAAACTTATCCACAAAAACACTTTCTTTAACCTTGAGGATCTGGAAGTAGTTCAACTCTTCTTTCTTGACAAACCCTTTAGAGAGAAGCTCAGAGATGACCATGTTCCTTGGTTTGATTCTCTTCTCCAGACTCAGACCCAAAACAAAAGGGTGCATAGCAACGGCGCTGGCCTTGAGACCAGCACTGTTTACAAGGTACTCCATGGTTCCCTTTATCTTCTCATCCGATATCTTCACACAGTTTGGAAATCTCATGAACGCTGCCACGAACTCGTCTCTTGACCAACCAAACTGTCGGTACAGCTCAAACTTGTGCTCCACAGTGGACTCACTAACATGAAAGAAAACCAACATAGCATGAACAAAATACATCTTCTTGGGATCGAAACCAAAGCTGCGTACTCTGGTTAAGACCTCGTTGAACTTCCTCTCAGAGCAGAAGAACACGAGAGGACCATTTTGGACCAGTCTTCTGATGCTCTGGTCTTCAACCCCAGCATCTCTACAAAGAGAGAGCCTTGCAGCCAAGTACTTGACAGTGTCCAACGTGAAGATCCAGTACCCGCGTCTCAAACACTTGAGGATACTCTCCTTCTCCACAAGTATGCTCTTGAGGGAATCGTAGCAAGGGATGAGCCTGTTGTGCAAGCTAAGGGAGAGCGTGGTGGGACAGTTTGAGATGAGTTTGGCTGTATCAACGCTGGATAGCCCGATTGAACGGAAAAACAAGAGCTTTGGAGAGAGAACTTGGTCGGGGTTGACTATGAGGATGCTGGGGAATGATTTGACGACTCTGGTGATCTGTTCGAAGGTGAAGCCATGGTTCTTGAGGAGAGCGAGGACGGAGTCTGGTCTCTTGGAAGATGAAAGCTTTACGAATCTAGAACGAGATTTAGCGGATTCCAAGGACAACCCACATGAGTTCACGAGATAGTGTACGGTAAAGGATTTCAAAGGCGGTCTCTTTCTTCTGGCATCCTCTGTTTTCGTGTCGGAGAGTGAAGAACACAAAAATGTTCTTCTTCTTCTTCTACTACTATTAAGCAGAAACGAGGAAATGGAAGATGAGTGAATCGAAGCAGAAGAAGAAGATGTCAAGAGAAGGCGTCGGCAATATAACAAACTTGACATGATGTTTGTCTCTCTCTCTATGTTGCTGTCCACTCACAAGTTAGAAGAAAGAACCTCGGACGAGGAAAGGCCAGAGAATCCGATCAAAGGAAGGAAGTCCTCTCTAATACACACACACACTCTTATCTCAGGTAACTCTTTCTTATAAGAAAACCGAACCAAACCGGAATTAAAATCGGGCCCGGTCTGATTTAATAATATTGGTTAATCAGTTCGAGGAATACAAAAAAAAAAGAGAGGGTTTTGTATCGTGGTGGTGGAGGAAGAATAGAGAGAGAGAGATGGAGGAGGAGTTGCTCGCCGGCGTGCCTTGCTCTTCCCGCGCCGTCGAGTCAGTTATCCGCGTTTCCACGGTAATTAATTTCTCCTCCAATTCTCTAGAATCTGCTCCCTATCACATTTGCAGATATTCAGATTTTGTGGATGCTCTCAGGCAGGTGGATTATATGGGTTTTGCGCCGGACCTTATAACGCTCGTAAACTTGGTATTAAATCAATCTCTCTTTTCTTTTTAATTTAAGATTTTAGAGAAAAAACTTTATCGTTGCTGATGAGTTAAAGCTGCTTCGTCAGGTTTAAGCGGCGTTTCTCAGGCTTCCTATGTGGTTAGTTAGTAACCCCAATCTCTCTTTAATCTTTTCGTTTTTTTCTTTCTTCTTCCTGTTGCTGTGTCTCATATCAACTGTTATTCTCTTTTTTTTTTTTTGGTTAGGCCAAATCGATTGGCAGAATCGGGTTTCAATGCGGTAACTAAATCTCCCTTCTTTGTTTTTATTGAAGATACTTTGGTTCTAAGTTTTTGAATTACTTTATATGTTATTTGGTTTTGTGGTTGCTTCTCATATTGTGATTTGGTATCTAAGTATCAATGATGATAAAAGTCCCATTGTTTTTTTTTTTTTCCTTTTTCTTTTGGTCTTCGTTTCAGGTATAGTGAGTGGTATCTTTACTATGACCAACTGTGGGCTTCAAAGATATCGAGGGAAGAGTGATTGGGTTAGGTCCTTAGATTTATGTCTCTCTCTCTCTTTTTTTTTTTTTGTTATTTATCAGTAGAGTAGATCTTTGATTAGTTGGATGGACCCTTTTTTCAGTTGAATGCTTTGATGGGAGGAGCTGTGGCTGGAGCAGCTGTTGCTATTCGGACTAGAAACTGGTCTCACGTTGTTACCACCGCTGGTCTCGTCTCTATTTTCAGTGTTTTGGCTAATTCCACCAGAACTGATGATCTACTCAAACAACAACAACAACGACAACACTAAGGTGTCAATTTCAGAACCCAACTTTTCTCAACTCTAAATGCATCCACATTCCTCATTCACCTGTCAACATTAGGAAACAGTCTTCTTCTAAGTCTTTGTTCACAGCATTGTTGGTTGCAGGTTTCAGATGAGAGTCCATTCATCAACACACTTGTGTCCTGGAACTGGGACGTGGCAAAATCATTACCGAACTCTCTGTTTCACAGACATATTTAGTTGCCTCAACCAGTTGGATGGTCGGTCTCTAGTAGACCCATAATTTTATTGGTATTACCTCTTTGTCTGTAATAATATTTGCTAAGAAAAAGAAAGTGAAACTCAAAGAGACGGTCCGAACCAAAAAAAAAAAAAAACATTATTTGAACCAGTGGATGATTGACGGTCCGAATCACACAACCCAAACATCAAAACTGATACTAGTAAGTCATATGTTCAATTTTTAATAGCTACTTTGTTTTCACTTTTAACAAATCAAAATTAAAGAGGCATTTTAAAATGAATAATTTGATATATAATAAATTAATATAAATCAGTGTTTCAGTATGCTTGCTAGTATATATTATTGGGCCATCGATTTGGGCTTTTGTATTAAAAGGCTTTAATAATAAAATAGACATGAATGTTACCACACATTATTGGATCTGTCCTGTCTTGTCCTATATATAAAGTGATAACATTAAACCCTAGTTTCAGTCTTTGCCGCTCTCCGCCGTCTACCTCCAGTAATCGACAGCAATGGTATGTCGATTTACGCCTAGTCCTACTCTAATACAGCTTCTTTCATTCTGGATCTTGTTGTGTTATGTCCTACTGCGCTTACCAAATCTACTCTATTTCGATTTCGATTACCAAGCCTATTTTGTTTCCAATGCCATTTTGTTTGATCGGTTCTGTTACATTTGTTGAATTGGGTAGGCACCCAAAAGGGGAGTGAAAGCAGTCACGAAGAAGAAGACGGTAAATGCTCTATTTCTTTGTTTCATCTAGGCATTATGCAACAACACATTGTCTGATTCGATTTTTTTGTGTTTCTTTCATTATCAGGAGAATGTTACGAATCCATTGTTTGAGAGAAGGCCAAAGCAGTTCGGTATCGGAGGTGCTTTGCCTCCAAAGAAGGACTTGACTCGTTACATCAAATGGCCCAAGTCCATCCGTCTCCAAAGGCAGAAGCGTATCCTCAAGCAGAGGCTCAAGGTCCCTCCTGCTTTGAACCAGTTCACCAAGACTCTTGACAAGAACCTCGCAACCCAGCTATTCAAGGTTCTCATGAAGTACAGGCCAGAGGACAAGGCCGCTAAGAAGGATCGTCTTTTGAAAAAGGCCCAAGCCGAGGCTGAGGGCAAGCCTTCTGAGTCCAAGAAGCCCATTGTCGTCAAGTATGGTCTCAACCACGTGACTTACCTCATCGAGCAGAACAAGGCCCAGCTTGTTGTCATTGCTCACGATGTTGACCCCATCGAGCTCGTCGTCTGGTTGCCTGCTCTTTGCAGAAAGATGGAAGTGCCTTACTGCATTGTCAAAGGCAAATCTCGTCTCGGAACGGTAAAAATACAATTCGCCTCTACATGCATTTTACATTTCATTTGGTGTTTTAAGTCTTTTATTCACTCTTTACGCATTTATATCCAGGTGGTTCACCAGAAGACTGCTGCTTGCTTGTGTTTGACCACTGTCAAGAACGAGGACAAGCTCGAGTTCAGCAAAATCCTTGAAGCCATCAAGGTAAAAAAACATTACTCAACTTTAGTGGTTACAATTGGAAGATTAGTAGTGAAAAGTTGGGATCCTTTGACTTATATGTTTTGTCTTTTGGGGTTTTGAATAGGCAAACTTCAACGACAAGTACGAGGAGTACAGGAAGAAGTGGGGAGGAGGTATAATGGGATCCAAGTCTCAAGCCAAGACCAAAGCTAAGGAGAGGGTTCTTGCCAAGGAGGCTGCCCAGAGGTTGAACTAAGCAGAGCATCTCATGATGATTATGATTGTTTTGTTTAGCTGTTTCATGGAATGTTTCGAAACTTTTTGCTATTATTATCGATGTTGCACACTTCAGGATATTATTATGCTGTTTCTGTTAAGACATTTTACTTATGAGATTATTTTCTTATTTGCTGATCCTTGTTTTCAAATTAAAACAATGAATTAAATCCATTTTTAGAGCTATAATTTGGACAAGTGATAAAAAATGCTTTAACTTAGTTAAGAGTTGTAATAAGAGCAGCTTGATCTCGTTTTGAAAGAACATGTCTTGTGATAGCTAGCTATGTTACCTAAGCGCCGAGACTAAGTGAAATCAGCTCTTTTCATTTGTCCTTCACAGCACAGGGCATCTAATGGGTTTCTGATTCACATGTCCAGTTCTTTTTGGGTCTGATTGCATTAGTCATTAGATATAATGTTATAGGTTAAAAAATGCTAATAACACATTACAAATCCGTTGTCAAAAAAAAAACACACACACACAAATCCATCTCTTCACAGACCCACAAATAGGTGAACATCTATCCAAACACCTACCACCAAAGAAAATTAAAGCCCAATCCAGAACACAAAGGGGGACTCTTAATGGACTGCTTTAAACCCAAGTTGGGTATGGTTTATTTATTTATTTCCACTATAAAAATTAAGTGCTCCTCTTAGAAAAAGAAAGGAAAAATAGAAAAATAAAGTATTATCAAGATCAAATATATAACCGCCTCCAGGCTTCTCTCTCTGAAACGCAGTTAGCTAGTTTTCTCTATTCTCTTACCTGGCGACAGTAAATCGAAATAATATGTGAAAGCATATAGCATACACACCAACGAACGAGCATGACGATGAAGTTAAAGTTTGATTACCATGAGGTCTCTCTCTCTTCGGATCCTTGATCACTTTTCTTACTATGATCTCTCTATATATCAGAAAACATAATTAACATTTTTCTTGTTTACTACTGCACAGGAATATATAAGAAACTCGAGAGACGTTGAGTTGTTCGCTTGCAGATGGGTTCCATCTTCTTCTCCTCCTAAAGCTCTCATCTTCCTCTGCCATGGTAACATCTTATTCTTCTCCTTGTTCATGAATCATCTATTAATATTTGTTTTAAGTTCATCAACTACCTTAGTTTATAATTTTTTAAATTATTTAATCCCAAATAAAATAAAATAAAAGAAGAAAATTGAATCAATGTGCTGCAGGCTATGGGATGGAGTGCAGTGTCTTCATGAGAGGTATTTAATTATCATCCTTTAATGCTCTCCTTTCTCCACAGTTTACCCAAAAGAAAACCAAAAAACAAATTAAGAAATAATCTTAATTAGACCATTAATTCAAACATGTGTGTTATACATATGGTCTGATTATTTGATTGAATTAGTATCGTAGTTAATTAAGAGCTACACTCAGTAGAAAATATCTGATCTCTTGTCCAAGTTATGTTTGTTTGTTTGTTTTAATATGTCGAGTGTTTGTTACACCGACATGCATGCAGATCGGATTTATATTAACTAATCATCAGCGATTTGTGTGGTAATCCATGATTTTTCTTTTCCCTTGAATTCAAACTTGAATATAGTATCTATTCTACCATGTATTTATAATTGATTGCAGATCCGATCTCTATTGGTGGAACCTTTTGTTAATTGTTTTTGTTTTATTAGTGAGTTTATTGAAAAGAATAGGAAAAAAATTGTCTATATCGTATAAAGTGGACGATTACAATATACTATGGAAAATCGTGAAAGATAATGACACTCATTTTCTAAGCAGCAGATAGAAAGAAATTTATTTATAACAAAAGCTGTTGTTGGTTGCAGAGGTATGACCAATTACACCATTGTCTGTTTCGTACTTATGATTTGGTCCTTGTTATTCATCTACATTCTCCACGTGTTTCTTTGACCCCATCTTGACATCTAATATATTATTTTATCCCTTAATTTTGGGGAAACGTTAGCTCTATCCTCATCTTTCTCTTTTATGATTTGCTCTAATTTATGGTGGTGACCGAGCGTTAGTATAGTAGATAATAAAAAATAATCATAGTTTTAATTAGTAAAAGGTTATGGAGGTATGGTCATGGTGTCTCTAATTGTATCCAATAATGATCAACGTGATCGTATACCTAACAGTAGAAGTTAATAAGTTATTGGCAAGAAACAAATCTCAAGAGGATATAATAGAGTCCCCACGGATCTAAATATTTAGTTCCGTTTCTCTCAGCCCTTTGCACAACGAGAAACTCGTGACCGGCCTTAATTGATTGTCGTCTTTGACAACTAATCATGTTTTTGAATATCTGCCTCATTAAATTTTTATGTACAAATGTAAGGATTTAACCTTGCTTGTGCTTTAAGAACTTTGAATGAGAACTTAACCAAAACGTATTCTTATTATTAGAGTCTGGAAACAACTTGTATTACAATAGAAAGCTTAGACCTCTAAGACAAAAGACTTTAACTCTTGACTAATGTCTCTCTCTATTGCTGTGAAAACCGTGATGACTAACAATGGCTTAGGTCCCTATTTATACTACCAGGCTTTTCCTATTATCATAAGACTTATGATAGAGTTTCCTTATTGCTTTATGCTTCGTATAAATCTTTGACCGACTTTATCATAAATGGAAATAATAATGTCTTCACTTTGTTGCAGGTATTAGGAGTTGGGCCACAGAAGAGAATTGAGGCCCACCAATTCACAAACTCCACCTTGGGCTTCAATTTCTCCAGCCCATCTTTCCTCTTCTTCTTCGATATCACCAAAGACGTTTCTTCTTCTCCCATGGATGACGGACGCTTGCGATGATGACGATTCCGAGAGGTGATGGCGTTAATCGAACCGATCCTTCGTCAAGGTTCTTCGATCCTCCATTTCATCTTACCCACACGACTCAACTCCTCCTTGAATCCTTTGCGTCGTTTCTTCGACTCCGTCTCTCCCTCCGAACCTAGTTTGTATTTGAAAAGAAGATCGCGACTCCTCCTTCCCCGTGAGAGAAATTTTTCTCTTCATACCGTCCGAGACAAGAGACAACTTCACCGAACATTTGACGTCCCAATGTTTTTTTTTCGGTTAGCTCTCTTTGATTCTTCAATTTGAGTTGTAGTCCTCTTGATTCTCCTGTCTTTAACCTGTTTAGATAGTGAAATCCTGTTGATAACTCCTCAATGTTCTGATCCTCTTTCAGCTTATCCGGCGAAACCGTGTGCGCCTCCTCCGCTGCGACAACGACTCATGTCTCCCTTCAGCTTTGTACTTAGCTGTTTAAGACATTCCCTGTGTCGTTAACCTTATCCGATGATCCATTGAGCCTCCTTGTTATCATTTTGAGGTACTCGTCTTTCTTCAGCTTTTACTTTAGCAGTTTAAGACGTTCCCTAACCTGACTTTAGTCATCTTGTTTCCTGTTTTGATTTATCTCAGCTTACTCCACCTTGAGCTGAGACCTCCTTGTCTTAGAACTCCTTGCCTCGCATCTTCCTAGCAGGTAACTTCCTTGTAACCATTGAGCTTCTTTGTTATCGATAAGAAGTAACTTGTTTGCTCTAACCTTATTACTTCTTCTTGTGCGAGGTGAATCGATAACGAAGTTACCTGCCGTGCCGTTCTCTTAGGCTATCTTGAGGAGTTCACAACAGAGATCAAACTTTTGCCCTGGTAAGGCCTTAGTTAGAAAGTCTGCTGGGTTCTTGCTAGTATGAATCTTAGATAGAGTAACACTGCCATCTTCGACTACATCTCTGATAAAATGATACTTAGTGTCGACATGCTTAGTTCGTTCGTGATGAACATGATTCTTTGCTAGGGCTATAGCGCTTTGTGAATCACAATTTATCCTGACACTTTCCTGATCAAATCCGAGTTCCTTGCATAGTCTTCTTAGCCATAAAGCTTCTTTTGCAGCCGCGGTCAGAGCCATGTACTCGGCTTCGGTTGTTGAAAGAGCTACTACGTCTTGTAACCCCGATCTCCAACTTACCGTATTTCCCCAAACTTGAAACACGTATCCTGTGACTGACCTTCTTCTATCTAGGTCTGTAGCATAGTCAGAGTCACAAAACCCCTCGATACTAAACTTTGAACCTTTAGTAAACGTGAGACACCTTCCTGTAGTTCCTGTTAGGTATCTTAAAACCCACTTAGCAGCTTCCCAATGCTCTCTTCCCGGTTCAGACATATATCTGCTTATTAATCCCACTGCAAAACCTAGGTCCGGTCGAGAACCGACCATTGCATACATAATACTCCCCACGACACTTGAATATGGAATATCTTCCATGAGTTTTCTTTCTTCTTCCTTCTGCTCTGGCCTTAGTTTCCTTAGTTTGAACTGAGATGAAGTTGGTGTAATTACGGCCTTTGCATCTGTCATTCCAAATGTTTCTACTACTTTCCGTAGATAGCCCTCCTGTGATAATATTAGGATTCCCTTCTCTCTATCTCTTATGATATCCATTCCTAATATTCTCGATGCCTTTCCCATATCTTTCATCTCGAATTCCTTGCTCAAACTCTCTTTTATGTTTCTGATTTCTTGCTTATCTCCAGAAGCTATGAGCATGTCATCAACGTATAGGAGTAAGAATGCCGCTTGTGCCGTGTTGACATTCTTCATGTAGACGCACGGATCCTCTTTGCTTCTTATAAACTGTTGAGACTTCATAAAACAATCAAACCTATGGTTCCATCTCCTTGGAGATTGTTTTAGCCCATATAGGGATTTCTTAAGTAAGCACACTTTATTTTCATCCCCTTTCTTAATATATCCTTCTGGTTGCTTCATCAGAATCCTTTCTTCTAAATCACCATGTAAGAATGCCGTCTTCACGTCCATCTGCTCGAGTTCATAATCGTTGTTAACCACGAATGAGAGCATGATGCGAATTGATACGTGTTTCACCACCGGAGAGAACACTTCGTTGTAATCAATCCCTTCCTGTTGTGAGAAACCTTGAGCCACCAATCTCATCTTATATCTTGGCTCTTCTACTCCAGGTATCCCTGGTTTTAACTTGCAAATCCACTTGCATCCTATAACTTTTGCATTCTCAGGTTTCTCAATCAAGCTCCATGTACGGTTTCGTTGGAGTGAATCCATCTCTTCATCTGCTCCATTCTTCCATTGCTTTCGGTTCTTGCCTTTCATAGCTTCAGCGAAAGTCTTAGGCTCTTCTATTTCTATCTCATCTGCTGCTGCTAGTGCGTAAGCTACGAAATCTTCGTCTTCGAATCTTGACGGTGGTTTTATTTGCCTTCGAACTCGATCTCTTGCTAGCATGTAACCATCACTACTCGTCTCTGTTTCTGAAACGTTTTCATCTTCTTCACTAGACACGGTTTCTTCTAAGCTATTAGACGTTTCCTTTAAAATAGATTCTCCACCTTGAGCAGTTTGCTCCTCGTCGTCAACGTTTGATGGAGTCGGGCCTTCTATCAAATCTTCTTTGAACGTCACTCTTCTCGTTCGGTTTTCTTTTCTTTTATTCTCCATGCTCGCAACTTCCGCTTCTTTCTTGGCGTGTTCTGTGTGCTTGTATAACTCTTCTTCGTTAAATACCACGTTCCTACTGGTGTCGCACTTACCAGTTTCTGGCATCCACACACGGTAACCTTTAATACCGAATGGGTATCCCACAAATACTCCTTTTATTGCCCTTGGACTTGTTTTATCTTGAACCTTATGAACAAATGCGGAGCACCCGAACCTTCTAAGGTTACTTAAGTCACACTTAGTACCTGTCCATCGTTCTTCGGGTAGCTCGTAATCAATCGCAGAGTTTGGAGATCGATTGATCACATATGCGGCCGTTGACGCGGCTTCGGCCCAAAACTCTTGCCCTAATCCTGTCTCCACGAGCATGCACCGGACTTTGTCCATGATTGTTCTGTTCATCCGCTCCGCAACCCCGTTTTGTTGTGGAGTATACGAACAAGTCTTGTGTCTCTTGATTCCCGAGTCTTTGCATAGTTTATCAAACTTTTGATTGCAAAACTCAAGGCCGTTATCTGTTCTTAGACATTTAATCTTCATCTTCGTTTGATTTTCTACTGCTTCCTTCCATTCTTCGAATTTGCTGAAGGCTTCGTCTTTCGTCTTAAGAAAGTAGATCCAAACTTTGCGTGAAAAATCATCGATGAAGCTTATGTAGTATTTGCAACCGGCTAGACTTTCTGGAGTTGATGGAGCTCCCCATAAATCTGAATGTATGTACTCGAGAATCTCCTTAGTGGTATGTTTCCCAGCTGGAAAGCTTTGTTTGTGAGATTTACCCAATACACACGTCTCACCAAACTCAAGTTTATCCACTTCTTTCTTCGGTACATATCCCTTTTCTACCATCACCTTCAGATTCTTTAAACTCATATGACACAGTCTAGAATGCCATATAGTTGTTTTGTCGATCGCCGCTTTAGACATGTTAGCTTCTCCTTTAGACACTGTCCCTTGTAGATAGTAAAGACCTTCGTTGAACTTCCCTGATATGACCTCCTTCCCGTCCTTGTAGAACCTGATCATAAAGTCTTTTCCTTCATAATGGCATCCTGATCGTTCGAGCATCCCATAAGATATCAAGTTCCGGCTCATAGTCGGCATGTATCTCACATCCTTAAGAACCACTATGGTTCCGTCGGGTTTCACGATCCTGATCTTACCAATACCTTTTACATCACAGTGGGTGTTGTTAGCCATTAGAACTCTCCCTCCTTCGAATTCTTCTAGGTCAAACAACACATCTTTGTTTGGTGTGATATGGAAAGAACAACCTGAGTCCATGACCCATTCCGAGTTGCTGTCGTGTGTACTAACTGTTAGTACAAGTGGCTGCTTAGGTTCTGCAGCTACGTTAGCAGCTTTATGCGTTTTCCTCTCCGGGCATTCCCTTTTCCAATGTCCCTCCTTCCCGCATACAAAGCAACCCTTGTTGTTCTTATCATATTTAGGTCTTGATTTAGATCGTCCGTGTCTACTCTTCGATCTACCTTTCCAGTTCCGGTTCCCTCCTTTGTTAGCCCGATCAGATGACCTTCCTCTATCCTCAACGTATAAGCCCTCATCTTGAGACTTTGAGAGTTTTCCACTCTCCATTAACTCTCTTTCCTTAGATCGTGCAGCTCCGGTAACTTCGTTGATCTTGAGAGTGTCTCGTCCATACTTGAGGGTCTCCTTGAGCTGGTCATAACGTTGAGGCATTGAATTTAGTAGTAGTATCGCTTGAACCTCTTCATCAACCTCCACCTTTAGGTTGTTTAGGTCTGTTACTAGCTTTAGGAAATCATCTACGTTTGCATCTATGCTTTTAGAATCGTTCATCTTAAATGTGTAGAACTTGTGTTGCAGGTAGATGCGATTTGGCAAGGACGTCTCCGTGTACAGCAAGTTGAGGGCTGTCCACATCGCAGCAGCTGTCTCGCAGTGACTGATCTTTCTCAAGACTTGGTTTCCCACGTTCAATACAATGAGATCTTTCGCTTTCTCCGATTTCCCGAGCTTAACGGGATCAACGGTCGGGATGCTGTCTGCTTCTTCCTTCTCCGTGTCCTTCAAGGTAACATCTTCTTCTTCCTTGACGACTGGTGGATCCTGTAGAAGCTTCTCATCAGTTAGGATTTCCTTTAGCCCTAGGAAACCAAAGTGAGCCAACATCCGAACTTTCCATAGGGAAAAATCTCCTGTCCCATCGAATCGATCTATATCGATCCTGTCGTACTTCTCGTTTCTCATTCTGTTAAAGCACCTTAGCAATCGTAACCCAGATTGCTCTGATACCACTTGTAAGGATTTAACCTTGCTTGTGCTTTAAGAACTTTGAATGAGAACTTAACCAAAACGTATTCTTATTATTAGAGTCTGGAAACAACTTGTATTACAATAGAAAGCTTAGACCTCTAAGACAAAAGACTTTAACTCTTGACTAATGTCTCTCTCTATTGCTGTGAAAACCGTGATGACTAACAATGGCTTAGGTCCCTATTTATACTACCAGGCTTTTCCTATTATCATAAGACTTATGATAGAGTTTCCTTATTGCTTTATGCTTCGTATAAATCTTTGACCGACTTTATCATAAATGGAAATAATAATGTCTTCACTTTGTTGCAGGTATTAGGAGTTGGGCCACAGAAGAGAATTGAGGCCCACCAATTCACAACAAAATATAATAATTGCTTCTCTCTGCCAACATAGAGGTGATCGCAGACATTGCTTTACTTTCTACTGTTTGAGTTAAAGACACATTAATCACACTATAGTTTATAATAAATTATATACAAATGAAGAAGAAAACAAAAAAGTAGTTAGGCATGGATTAAGTTATTTTGAAAAAAGTTGATCAGTGAATGATCACATTGTTTATGTTTGAATTAGAATGCGGGATACGTCTGGCTTTAGCAGGATATGCGGTATTTGGAATGGACTACGAAGGTCATGGTCGATCCAAAGGAGCTCGTTGTTACATCAAGAAGTTTAGTAACATAGTAAACGACTGCTACGACTATTACACTTCGATCTCTGGTACCTTAAATAATAACTACTATTCTTGCATCATCTCTGTCACCATACTCTATCCATATAACACTTGACTTTTGGGTGCTTAAAGCGCGAGAAGAATACAAAGAAAAAGGCAGATTCTTGTATGGAGAATCCATGGGAGGTGCGGTTGCTTTGTTGCTTCACAAGAGAGATCCTTCTTTCTGGAATGCTGCCCTTCTCGTTGCTCCTATGTGTAAGGTAATGTGTCACGTTTCTTCTACTCATCTTTATCATTAATCATTGCTTGCTTAATAAACAAATCCCTTTGATTATAAAACAAGACTTGTTAGCATTTAGTCAAAAAAAAAAGAAGACTTGTTAGCATTTAATTACCTAGTTAAGCGTGTGTTTATACGAGCAGATATCAGAGAAGGCAAAACCACATCCAGTAGTGATTAATCTACTAACGAGAGTGGAAGAGATTATACCAAAATGGAAGATCGTCCCCACCAAAGATGTTATCGATGCTGCCTTCAAAGATCCGGTCAAGCGCGAAGAGGTATAATCCAAACAAAACGAATTAATTGAGACCAAAGTACATGTCCTTATTAAAACATGGTTCCTAAAATGTAGATAAGGAACAACAAGCTGATATATCAAGACAAACCAAGACTCAAAACAGCACTTGAGATGCTTAGAACGAGCATGAACCTCGAAGACAGTCTCCACGAGATCACATTACCCTTCCTTGTTCTTCACGGTGAAGCAGACATATTGACCGATCCAGAGATTAGCAAAGCCCTGTTCGAGAAAGCAAGCTCACGTGACAAAACCATTAAACTTTATCCAGGGATGTGGCATGGGTTGACTTCTGGTGAGCCTGACGCCAACGTTGACCTCATTTTTGCTGACATCATTACTTGGCTTGATGATCGTACCGGCGACTCCGCTTCTCTCACTGTCACTCCGGTTCGTCGAGATGTCATCTCAAACGTACAAAAGGTCGTGGAAGGCGCTTGTAACGATCGAGGGAAACCTAAACGGCAGTATGCTAGTCTGCTTTGTGGGTTAAACGGTGGTGGACGCCGTTTGGTCCATCGATCTTCTATGTAATAAACAAACAGAGGATAATCTGTTTCTTGTGTTCATTTTGTATTAGTCCTTGCTCTAGGACCTACTTGATAATATCAGGGTCTTAAAATAAAATGATTTAGTATCTAAGCTTAATTATATAAGTATTAATTTTAATAAAATTTAGTTACTTGATTAAAATATAATATTTAAATAATATTTAAAACAAAATTAAACCGCCATATTTATAAACACATGATGAAAATATTTTCAAAGATGCGTAAAAGTTTATTTTTTGTCTCTTTTTTTATTTGATGAGATATTTTTTGGTATCTGTTCTATAACTATTTTTTGTTACTATAAATTACATAAAATTATTGTCAAGAAACACAAAGTAGCTGCACATTGTGCAAGTTAGATACGGGTGTTTCTATATGGGATTGAATACTAAAAAGAATTGCTAGCTAAATACATCAAAATACATAGGAAATAATATCAAATGAATAAAACAAAAGTATAATAGTGTGAAAAGCCAAAATCTTTGGATAATCCAAGAGGATCGACATTAGAACATCTCCAAAAAACACTCTATAATTTCAGATATGAAGTTTTTTACTTAAAAAAAAACTTCAAAATAATAGTAAAATTTCAAATATAAAGTGTTATTACTCAAAAATTCACATTTGAAGTTTCATATTTTTCATTGCATTTTGATCCTTACAGTTACATATTATATTTATGATTCTTAAATATTTTTCTTTTAATATTTTTAATCCTTCAAAATTATATAACTCATAAATATTTCAAATTTTCTTCTATAATTTTAACTTTTACAAATAAAATTAAATAACATTTTAAAATAAGTTTTTTTTTCAAAACTAAATTTAGATAACAACAATATTAGAAAAACTTAACAAATGCACTAATTGATCATATATAGAAATATTACGAAAATAGTTCTACAGAATAATATAGTATTTTACTTGTAATTTAATATTTAATTATGTATTTCTATGTAAAATTTTATATTTTAATGTATTATTTTATTAATTAATAATTCTGTAAGATTATATATATATATGCTATTTATTAATAAAGTTTTATGAGTTTAAATTAAGTATCATAAATATAAAGTTTATGATGTAACATATAAATTCTTTTGAAGTTCAGTTTGAAGTTTTGATTTTGTAGAAGACTAGTGTAAAATTTTAAATATGAAGTTTTGCAAACTTCAGAATAGTCTTTTTTTTTTTTTAGATGCTCTTAGTGTAACCGGCTATCATAGCTTATCCCTTGAATTTGGGCCTTAATCCCATTTGTGCAATGCTATGGAGGCCGAATAGTTATGTGGGCTATAGATACATCCCCTCTTTTAACCGCCATGTGACTCTCAACGCTCGTTCTCGTCTCTCGACTGCTCCGAGATTTAGCTGGTAAAAACCCTAATTTCTTGGATCTGCTTTTCCTATTGATAGTTTCTTCATTCATCGTCTTCCCACTCGAATCCTTTGCAGGTTTAAGACTAATCTTCGGAGAATTTGTTGAGCTGCAAGCGAATATGAGGTATTCTACTATACCCCTAGTGTTCTTCGCTTCGTCTCTGCTAATTTTATATTTCTTAATTCGATCCAAGATTTTTCTCTCTAACACTCTGATTTTTTGGTTTCGTATTTGCAGTAGGCCAATGGAAGAGGATACCAACGTAAGTAGACTCTCTCTCTCTCTCTTTTACTGATTTCTCGAAGCTCCTTTATCTTATAGAAATCCTAATTCGCTAGTGTTTGTATTGTTATGTATCCTCTAGAGGTTATGCTAGTGAGTAGAGACACTGTTCTGAGAATTGTCTTGTTTGATTTCTTTTTTTTTTTATCTCTCAGAGATTTGCCATAGAGTTTTAGCTGTGTGAATGTTGCTGGTTTTGTGATTCTCTTCTACTTGAGATGTTATTAAGAAGACGATTTTTGTGTTGGTTGATACGATACTCCTTAGAGATATCAAAGTTCTCATTAGCTCTTCTTCTATATGTACTTTGATTAGCAGGGAAAGACGGAGGAGGAGGAGTTCAACACGGGACCCCTTTCTGTTCTGATGATGAGTGTCAAGAACAACACTCAGGTGCTCATCAATTGCCGCAACAACAGGAAACTCCTTGGTCGTGTTAGAGCTTTTGACAGGCACTGCAACATGGTCCTGGAAAACGTCAGAGAAATGTGGACCGAGGTATAACTTCTTTTGGTATATGCTCTCTGTTTATCTAGATTTTTTCGTTTCTTACAATGGTTTCTTTTTTTTAGGTACCTAAAACTGGGAAAGGAAAGAAGAAAGCTCTTCCTGTTAACAGAGATCGCTTCATCAGCAAGATGTTTCTCCGTGGTGACTCTGTCATTATCGTCCTCAGGAACCCCAAGTGAGAGAGAGAGAGATGTCGCTGTTTGTACTTGTTTCTTCTCGTCAAATTCTAATTGTTGCATCAACGGAGATAATCTTTGAGTATCAGTCTTAAATCTAGTCTTGCCCTTGTATTTTTCACTTGTGTTTTCCCCTATCTCTTATGAGTAAGATGCAGTGGTGTTTAGTGCCTCCTAAAGTTAAATAATTACAAAAGACATGTTTAACTAGACAAGTTGCATTACTGAAGGGAAAGGAGCGAGTAACTTGCGGCTCGTCTCCTTGCCAAATATACAGTAGACTCTGTCATTGTACTAATCTCTATCATTCACTGTTCTATTCTTTCAGGCAAAACGTCCTTGATTTTGACTTTTGAGTCTAAAATCTACTATTGTCTTCTTGTTAACTCAAACACAGCTATGCGATGCCGACTAAACTTTGTAACTGCAAAAGACAAGTATTTCTTAAACTGTAGTGAGGTCCATGAATATAGTAAAAAGGCCACCATACTCTTACTCTACGTTACACCAATATAATATCAAAACAGATAAAAATCAAAAACAAAATAATTTTGAAGAAACGAAGCTCTCTTCTCTCCACATTGTAGCTGCAAGCAAGCATTGCCCTTTGTAAGTTTTTGGTTATAAAACCATTAACCAAGCGCAACGGCCGCTACTTGCAACTGCCTTTTGCTCAAGCTGAGGTTGTTTTGGTGGTGGTTTCAGTAGCGGAGGAGCCTTCCTTCCTGTCACCAAAGACACGTTGACGGAAGTCTTTGACCATGAGAGGGAGTCCCTGACGAAGAGACACCTTTGGTTCCCATCCTAAAAGCTCTTTGGCCTTTGTGATGTCAGGCTTTCTCTTGTGAGGGTCATCCTCTGTGTTTGGTCTGAACTCTATCTTTGCGTTTGGGTCTATCGTCTCTTGAACCACCTGCAACCCAAATCAAAGACACCATCAACATCCACCAGGGTTTCAATGTAAAGAAATCAAAAAGGTTTACTGTATATATATATAGATAAAGAGACCTTAGCAAGCTCGAGCATGGTGAATTCACCAGGGTTACCCAGGTTAAATGGCCCGACGTGTTCTCCTTCCATCAATCTCATCAAACCTTCAACCTTTATACATCACAGTAAACACAAAACTAGACTCAGTACAACAAAATTAAGAGATAAAAAATAACCAAACCAGGACAAAGGGGCAATATAAAGTTCAGACCCCCATTTGGTCCTTTGTCACATGATATTGATACCCTCCCCATCTTCATAAGATTGCTAAAGTTAGTACCGTTTTATATCTATCTCTCACAGATTTGAGTCTCACGTTTAAAACCTATGTTCTTAGATCCCACAACACACTCTCTTACAATAACATGTGAGCTCACTTGACTTGACACAAATTAACTTCCCGTATTTTTTTTTCTCCCACTCTAGGTATACTCTTTCTACGCCAAATAGTACTCCCCACTAAATAGAAAAAATAACTTAATAGGTTTGATACTTCAAAACCTTGAATATACACAATTTGTTTTTGTATTTCCTTTCCCACACGAAGGTAAGAATAAATCTTAAGTTGGACCAAAAGAAATGACATATAATAAAAGATGTTTGTCCTAGCAATTTGTAGTACTATAATTGAAACGTTCTTAGCGGGAGGAAAAAGCAGAGGACTTACCAGATCAGAGACAAACTGGAAACTTCGTGTCTGCTTCCCATCACCATAAACAGTCAATGGCTCTTTCCTTAGTGCCTGTTCAATTATTACCAATTCAAACCCATCATTACTCTAATGATCCACTTAACCATTCTTAAAATCATTTCCTGATTGTGCCACTAGATTATTAACCAACCAACCTGCGCAACAAAGTTGCTGACAACACGACCATCATCAATACACATTCTTGGACCGTAGGTGTTAAATATCCTAGCAATCCTGACCTGTGACCACAAACAAACAAAGGCACACACAAAGTTAGTCACTGAAAAACATACTCCATCTCCATCTGTCTCATCAGTTAGTAGCCAGAAACATAACCTCAACATTGGCTCCACGGTGATAGTCCATGGCAAGCGTCTCTGCCGTACGCTTTCCTTCGTCGTAGCAACTACGAACACCTGTTTCAAACCGTTTACAGCCATAATCAGTCATCAATCAAACAAAGTACAAGAAACATGATTCCACCACGTTTAAGGAAAAGTCAAGAACAGTTTTCATTAAAGCACAACGACGGCCAAGTAACCCCATCCGAGCCAGTCACGTTTCAGTAAAAAAAAAAAAGAAAAGAAACTGTCAGTAAAATGAATGTGTAAAAGCAAAACCATTAAAAGCTCTAGAATTTGAACGCATGTTATCGAAATGTCAGGCTAGTAGAGACACGTATAAGACCCGTTATTCACGGTTCAATGGGTTTGACTGTTCAGAGATCTGAAAGGAAAGCACATGAGGCACACCACAACAAAACACCTGTCTTATAACGTGCGCATTTTCCGAACACAGAGTGGAGGAAAGAAAATTCAAAAGCCACAAAAAGACAGAGAAGCCAAAAACGTCGTCGTGTCACGTCACGGTGGAATAATATTTCAGATTCCGATTCAAAAACACAACCAACGAATGAACAACAAAGCAAAACACAGCACGCTGCTAAATAGAATAAAGGAAGGTTAATTAGAGGAGAATGATTACCAATAGGATTAACGTTGCCCCAGTAAGTCTCAACCTGAGGATGCTGAAGAGGATCACCGTAGACCTCACTCGTACTCGTCAGTAGAAACCTAGCACCCACTCTCTTCGCCAAACCAAGCATGTTCAACGTCCCAACCACATTCGTCTTGTACACACACATCACATCAAAGTCAAAGAAACCACATTCCATCTCTCTCAAAACAAAAAAAAACTCAATTCGAAAAAAAAATAATAATAAAAAAAGGATATGATAGTCTTGACGGGATTGAATTTATAATGAACAGGGGAAGCAGGACACGCCAAGTGATAGATCTGATCCACCTCAAGAAGGATCGGCTCGACGACGTCGTGTCGTATGAGCTCGAAATTAGGGTTACCGAAATGATGCATCACGTTCTCTTTACTCCCCGTGAAGAAATTGTCGACGACGATCACCGTGTCCCCTCTCTCAATCAGCCGATCCACCAGATGCGATCCCACGAACCCCGCCCCGCCGGTTACCACGACTCTCAGCCCCTTGCGTTTCAATCCGAGCGGGATCTTCCCGCCGGTAGACCCGATCCGGCTCATGTACTCGATGCTGGGCCTCCTCTGGGCCTGGAGGGACAGGACATAGGACTCCTCGGGTTTGATTCCGTAGCCGGAGAACGGATCCGAGTAGGGGGTGGATCGGGTGGAGGAGGAGCGGGGGAAGATTGAGAACGCTAACGTGGCGATTGCGATTCCGACGAGGACGAAGATGAGTCTCTGTTCGCGGAGCATGTAACGCATCGGACGGGTTACGGAGGAGAACGACGGTTTGGTAGGTCTCGGGTAGTACGCATCGGCGGAGGGTTGATCTGATTCGTGTCGCCGGTTGATCAGCTCGTTCGCCATCTCGCTTCCTTCTTCTGTTTTTTTTTTTGAGGAAAAAAAATCTCTGAGTCGAACTCGCCGGGAGAGTGAGTCGAGTTTGAAGGAGACAGAGAGAGTGAAAAGCGAATCGGGCTTTTTTAAGTAGCGAACTAGATTAGGACCCGCCCTAAAGGGCGGAAATTGATTTGTCAAATTTCAATTAATAATATATGGTATATATAATATGTGTATATAATATTATATATATTTTGTGTAACATTATATATATATATATATATATATATAATATACATATTAGACATATATATAATATTTTATTAAATATATATAGAATTTAATAGTGTTATAATTTGTGTTGTATTTGTTATTAGTTTGTATTTAATCTTTTTTCATTTTTGGTATAATAATTTGTCTTGTCACACCTTTTACTTTTTAACTTATACACAGAGTTATGCAATTTTTCAAAAAAAAAACTTATACAAAAAGTCTCGTAAAATGTAATATATAAAAAAACATATTTAATAAATTTACTGACCATATGCCACCATTATTTGGTTATTTGAACAAAAAAAAAATCATGTTCTTGTATAACTGTGTATATGTTGTGATATGATGTAGATGAAGAGTAAATATATGGAAGTAAAGTTAGTGATACGAACATGAGCCTATGTTGGTCTATGCCACAATTATTTGGTTTTTGGAAGATCAATGAGCATAAACATACACGGTCTTTGTATGTTTACGTTGTAAATGAGTCAGATATTTTTTCTCTTATGTCTGGAATGATATAGAACTCGTTGATTTAAGAGTGGTTCAGTTTTATATGATCTAATTATATTAAGAGATTAACCAAAAATATTATAAAAGTGTTACTGGTTAGGTTTAACTAATCTATGTTGGTTAAGATTTGGTTTAATTTAAATTGGTAGGTTGCATTGTATAGGAGGCATGATATATTCTAGCAATAATTATGAAATAGTCCAAAATTTAAATGAGAACTTCAAATATTAGATAATCCCTAAATTAATAGATTAGATGCGTTATAGATCAAGGCTGATTAATTACTGTTATTTACGAGAATACCCTTTCGGTTAGGGAGCGAATAAGAGGGGAATTTTTTATTTAATTTTCTTGGACTTTACTTCAAAGTTCGGACATTAATAAATATTGTTATTTACTCCATTATTTGCAGCAACGAGAAAAAAAAAAAACAATTTCCCTAATAATAATGTGATATAAATTTTTTTTTGAAATGAATGTTTCTAACAACTTAAATTCTAAATAAATGTGATTAATGATGTGATAGGTTCGTTAGGTATGCTAAATGTCCACAAAGTCAATGCCAAACCCTAACTTAGCACTCAAAGCCAGACTGCTAGGAACTTTGAGTGATTTCGACGTTCGTTTTCTCTTTTACTTTTCCCTTTAGGTTATTCACAATCAACCTTGCATGTACAATTAAGAAAACATAATGTTCGTTTTAAGCAAAAGCTAGAATGTTCTAACTGTTCTTTACATAATCACATTCATAACGTTTTGACCCTAATGGGTTGCGAAACGTGATACAGAAGTGTCTATATGAGTTTTAAGTGTGACTTGTTTTTTCTTTTGTTTTGTCATGTTGTTAACTCCAGTAAAATTCCAAAGCAACCAGAGTTTAAAGGTAAATCCAATATTGTTGTACATCTCAATGATTCCAATTTGTTAACCATATGCTTACGGTGACTTTATCAGTCAACTAGATTTTTTATGGGAACATATGTTTAAGATGAATAATAGTTTAGTTGAAATGAACGACTTACAAAGTTTTAACCTATGTATCATTGTTGATTATAGAAGCATATCCTGACTGTATAGTTGAAATTAACACTTGCTCTATTATAACATTAATCTGATTACCAACTCAATGAAAATGTCTACTTTGATATTTCCTTAGCTGTTTTCACTATATATATATATATATATATATATATATATATGTGTGTGTGTGTGTGTGTTTGTGTGAAAGATATATACACATATTTATGCAATATTGATTCGGTCCGTGGAGCAATAAGGGAACATTTGAATTAGTGCTGAAATTATAGGAAACATGTATATTGAATAAAAAACAACATCATTAGCTGTTTTGGGTGCAATTTTTTAATTGGATTCATAGAGCCGACGTGGGTGGTGTCGTAGGAGTGGGCACGGAACGGATATCCGGAATTTTAAAAATATCCGTGATCCGATTCGTTCTCTACGAATATTCGATTTTTCGCTTCGATTCGTAATTCTTCGGATATCCGGTGTTTTGGATATCTGCGAATATCCAAATTTTTGCCAGATATCCAATTCGATCCATAAAAATAATTAAAAAAAAAGTAAAGAAAAAGAAGAAAATCAGAAATAAAATAATAATATTTAATTACAATTTTTTTAAAAAAAATACATACTTTCAATTTTTTTAAAACTAAATAATTAATTTAGTGAATAAAAATATTATAAAACTTATATAGAGATATAAAAGTATATATATTATATAATTTTATAAACATATATACATATATATATATAACGGATCAGATCAGATATTCTTTCTAAAAATATTAGTATTTGTGATTTGCTTCGTCTTTAACGGATATTGGATTTTAGTATTTGCTTCGATTCGTTAAGTTACGGATATTTTGATTTTTCGGATCGAATCGAAACGAATAACGGATCGAATCAAAATTTACGGATATTTTGCCCACCCTTAGGTGGTGGGTACAAATTAACATAATAACCATCCGTAGCCGTTGCATCGTATATTCATCTTGTTCCTATGCAGTCTTTATGGTATATATACAGGAACAGAGACCCATAGTTATATATTCTGTTCGTATAAATGACAGTAGAACATGCATAATTAATGATTGCAGTACAACGTGTTTTATTTATGTGTTAGTTGAGGTTATATCCGAATCATTCATCTGACCACACGAATTAATTTTGATAGTTAAAGACGATTCATAGTTAGGATCGGCCCACAGTTAAACATTTGTAATAGGCCAAAATTTCTGGAAAAAATACATACGTATAAGTTCCCAAAAAATCTCTAAACCCCACAATATTTTTTTTTAAGTTAATTGGTTTTTTTAAACCTCCAAATTTTCAGGGCCAGTACATATAAAGCAAAAACTACAAAAATTCCAAAAAAACTGAATTATATATTAATGTTTGTGTTACAGAAAAAAAATATTAATGTTTTCTGAATTTAAATGTTGTATTATGGTGTAAAAAACTTTGATCAATCATTGAATTAAAATTCCATAAAACTTTGGATCTGGAGGTGAATACAAATTAAAAAAGGGCTTATTGCAAAAGTGACTCAAAACTTGAATTCAAACAGAAAACTAACCTTTTCTTTTGACTCATTTTTTTTTTGAGTTTTTAACCCCACATCTGCATTTTATCTACGAAAATGCCATTAACCCTTTTTTTTTTTTTTTTTTCGAAAATGGCTTCTTTACTGTCTCAACCTCATTTTCTTCAAGTATTTACAATATTGCCACTGCCATGAATAGTGGGAACAACCTTGTACGAACTGTTTGGAGCTTTTAATGCCCTTTAATGCACGTAAATCTCTTTACACTCTCTCTGTTTCAATTGTTATGAACTAAAAACAACATTTCTTTCACTTTCTCTCCATATTCATCCAAAAAACTGAAGCTTTTGATTCAAAATTGTTTGGAGCCATATTTCTTTCGTTTTGACTTACGGTTGCTTTCGTTTGAGGTTCTGGGTGGTTGGAGAAGACCCTGTGTGCAAACAAAGTCATCTCACCTAGTTGAAGGTACGAATTTGAATTTTTTTCAAAATCTGTTCGCGTAGAAGACTTACAAGTAAGTCATCTGTATGTAGAAGACTTACTGATGAGTCTTCTGGTCAAACGGACGACTTAAACTAAGTCGTCCAGCTTTGTTTGGTGAAAAAAAACAGTCCAGACGACTTATATATAAGTCGTCTACGAGAAACAGGCTAGTTTTGCATTTGACCGAATCGTGTCAGATCTTTGACTATTTCTGGACGACTTATAATTCAGTCGTCTCTCGGAAAGTTAAAATTTCAATATTTTATTAAACTAGACGACTTACGTGTAAGTCGTCTTAGGTTAGTTTTGTAGTTGAAAAATAAAACTTCATAATTTAATTTTTACCAGACGACATAATATAAAGTCGTCCCGTCAGAAGACTTAATTTAAAGTCGTCCGGGGAAAGCAAAGTCGTCCAGAATTTTTCCCAATTAAGTCGTCCAAACCTTGCTTATCCCGGACGACCTTAAATTAAGTCGTCTAGCTGGACGACTTTTAGTTAAGTCGTCTGGAGAAAGTTAAATTTCAAGTTTTATTTTTCAATTACAAAACTAACCTGGGACGACTTACGTGTAAGTCGTCTAGTTTGAATAAAATATTGAAATTTTTACTTTCCAGAGACGACTGATTTATAAGTCGTCCAGAAATAGTCAAAGATCTGACACGATTCGGTCAAATGCAAAACTAGCCCGTTTTTCGTAGACGACTTATATATAAGTCGTCTGAATTTTTTTTTTTAACAAACAAAGCCGGACGACTTAGAATTAAGTCGTCCCTTTAATTTTCAATTGCAAAAGTGACCTCTTTAGACGACTTACCTTTAAGTCTTCTGGACGACTTAAATCTAAGTCGTCTGCGATAATGTTTGTTGAACTTCTTCATTTTCTCTATGTTTACTAATGTGTTTTATTTTGAATATTTGCAGATGATTTTTAAGTTACATGCAGTGTATGGAGAATGGTTGTTGAGAGATTTCCGTTGGGATTTTGTGGTTGATGATCTCAAAGGAGCAAGATTGTTTTTATTGAATGAAGATTCAACACATGCTGAACTTGTTGCAATGGCTCAAGAAGATTATAACCTGGACATGAGATCAGTGACTGTGGAGATTAGCTACTCATTACCAGCAGAAATGATGATGACTCCAAGCAGTCCTCCCATTCATGTTACAAGTGATAGACAAGTTCGAAACTTGCTCGAGATACTCAAAACGCATAGAGTATGTCTTTGTGTATCAAGCCGCAGCAAGGTGGAAACGGTTTCAGAGAAAAGAGAAGAAGCTGGTGATAATGATGAAGCTGGTGAATGGGAAGAAGATGTTGGTGATAATGATGAAGCTGGTGAATGGGAAGAAGATGTTGGTGATAATGATGAGGCTGATGAATGTTTTGAAGATGTTGGTGATAATGAGTCTGTTGAAGATGAAAATCAAGATGGGGAGGAGGAAAATGGGGAGGAGGAAAATGGGGAGGAGGATGCTGATAACACTATTGTTGGTGAAACGGATCAGAATGGTGGGGATTACAGTCTTTATGGAAAGGTTCTAGATGAGGACGAGGAAGATGATGATAATATTTGTTTTGAAGAAATTGAAAAGACATATGCTAAGACAAATGCTATTGAAGGAGGAAAATCGGATTGTACCAGCATCTATGTCAACCAGAGTTTTGTTAGCAAGGATGCACTGCTTTCAGAGCTGCGGTTGACAGCAGTGAGGGGTAGGTTTTCTTTCAGAATATACAAATCAACAAAAACTCTCCTTGTGGCAATATGTCGGGTTAGCGGTTGTGGATGGAAGATCAGAGCGAGTGTGAAACATGGGTCAAACACGTTTTGGGTAACAAAGTATGTGGAAAAACATTTATGCTCAATTGGAGACCGAATCGCTCAGCGGAGACACTGTACTCCAAAGTATGTTGGTAGTCTTTTCATTGATCGTGTTGGGATCATTGATGGGATAACTCCACAGCATATCACTGATGCAATGAAGAACATGTTTGGCATGACGCTTGATTACACCACTTCATACAGAGCACTGTTATATGCACAGAAATTGGTGAGAGGATCAGCAGAAGAAGGGTATTCGCGTCTGCCTTCATATCTCGAGCAAATCTCCATTGCAAATCCTGATTCTATCACGGCTATAGAACTTGATTCTGAGAAAAGATTTAAGTATCTATTTCTCTCTTTTGGAGCTTCTATCAAAGGTTTTAAGTATCAGAGAAGGGTCATTGTGGTGGATGGAACTCACCTAAGTGGAAAGTATGGAGGTGTTATGTTAGTTGCAGCCGCACAAGATGGCAATTTTCAGATATTCCATTGGCTTTGGGATCGTGGATGCTGAAGATGAACCTTCTTGGGAATGGTTTTTCACAAAATTGGCTAGTTGTATATCTCATGACAAGCCTCTGGTGATAGTCTCTGACCGGCACGCGGCCATTAAAAGTGCGTGTGAGAAGGTGTTTCCTTGGGCAACCCGAGGAATATGTTATTATCACCTTCAAGATAACATTGTCAAAAAGTTTAAAGGGAAACATCTCATGTACTTGGTGAAAGGGGCTGCTTATGCGCACACGGTTCACGATTTTAACCGGTACATGGCTGAGATACGGAGTGCAAACCCGGAACTTGCAACGTATTTGGAGAAGGCCGACGCCAAGCTATGGTCAAGGGTTTATTGTAAGGGGAACAGGTTCAACATAAAAACAAGCAACATCGCTGAATCTATTAATTCCGCACTGAAGCGAGCAAGAGGATTTCCGATTCCGTTCCTGCTGGAGTTCATAAGGCAGAAGTTAGGAAAATGGTATTGGAAAAGGAGACAAGATGCTTTGAGTCTCCCAACTGTACATAGCCGGGGTGTTGAATACTTGCTTGCTGTTCGATCAGAGATAGCGGATACGATGACGGTCGAACCAATTGATGGATGGCGTTTCTTTGTCAAAGGTGGCAAAATGGACTGTGCGGTTGATTTGGAACATGTAAAGTGTGGTTGTGGTGTCTATGGAGTGGAGAAAATACCTTGCTCTCATGCTATAGCAGCTGGAACACATGCTGGTGTGCATATCGACACACTTGTATGTCCACTTTACTCAAAGAATCATCTGTATGCAGGATACTCAGAGAATATATATCCTATCGTGTCACAACATATTGAGGAACGAGAATGCTTTCCTCCAAACGTAAAGCGTGGTCCGGGGAGACAGAAGAAATCAAGATGGCAATCTTGGTTGGAGCTATCTAGGATGAGGGGACACAAACCCAGGAAGAAACACAGGGCACGGAGATGCTCAAACTGCAAGGAAACTGGCCATACGAAACCACAATGTACACAACCAGTTGACTAGTTGTCCAGACGACCTAAATATAAGTCGTCCAGTCTTGATTACCCGTCCAGACGACTAATTTCTAAGTCGTCCAGTGTTTCGTCTACCTTCTACGAAGTCGTATAGTGTATTAGACTACCTTCTACTATCCCTTCAAGTGTATTTTTTTAGACGACCTTTTACGAAGTCGTCCAGTGTATTTAAGTCGTCCAGTGTATTTAAGTCGTCCAGTGTTTAGACTACCTTCTACTATCCCTTCAAGTGTATTTTTTTTAGACGACCTTTTACGAAGTCGTCCAGTGTATTTTATTTTTAGACTACCTTATTTTTTTTAGACGACCTTATTTGTAAGTCGTCCAGTGTATTTTATTTTTAGACTACCTTATTTTTTTTTAGACGACCTTATTTGTAAGTCGTCCAGCTGGAAAACCTTCCAGACGACTTATTTGTAAGTCGTCCAGCTGGAAAACCTTCCAGACGACTTATTTGTAAGTCGTCCAGCTGGAAAACCTTCCAGACGACTTATTTGTAAGTCGTCCAGCTGGAAAACCTTCCAGACGACTTATTTGTAAGTCGTCCAGCTGGAAAACCTTCCAGACGACTTATTTGTAAGTTAGAAAATCTATACAAGTTAGAAAATCAAATAAATCATACATGCCCACAAACATACAAATAGATTTGTGTAAACAAATAGTTCAAATATACAAATAGATTTGTGTATACAAATAGTTCAAATATACAAATTGATTTGTGTATCTATACAAGTTAAAAAATCTATACAAGTTAAAAAATCTATACAAGTTAAAAAAATCTATACAAATTGATTTGTGTATCTAATCATACATGCCTACAAACATACCACCATCCTCATTATCTTTCAGATGCTGATCAACAAGCTCCGTCCATATAGCCAAAGCCATAGTATCCCTCATAGTCTTCGCATTGGACCTAGCAAAGTCTTTAGGGCTAAAGGGGACCCCAAGAGCATGACATTCAATGTACTTTGCAGCGTACACGCCACAATCACCATTGTTGGCCGTGGGTACATCTTTGAGGAGTCTCTCATAAGTGTATCGCTCCAACCCATGCATCTGGTCTCCGCACTCCACAATCAGATAAGGGACCATCTCGAGAAAAGGCTCCATTATCTCATCCCATCTTTCTGGTATGGTAGTTGAAGGTATGCTGTCCCAGACGACTATGTGCCTCTTAGGGATCGATATCCAAATAGCCACCCAATGTTTGTTGTCCAAGTTCAGTGGCGCATAGATATCATCAATGTCCTCCCCCCACTTCTTGTTTGATTGGCAAAATGAAGGCATTGATCCGTCATACAAACTCGCCGCCCCACTAGGTAGCATTTTTCCTAAACCATTGTGATCAGACGACGATGTTTTGAAGACCAGATACTGTTCTCTCCAAGACTGGGTAAAGTTGTGATCCAGGAAGCACATTCGCTCGCTCCGGAAACATTGTGGGTTCTCCTTATACCTCTGCCTCAGCACATTCATCCAAGCATCTATATGCTGCATATAAAATAATACAAGTTAGAACCTTCCAGACGACTTACAAATAAGTCGTCTGGAAGGTTTTCCAGCTGGACGACTTACAAATAAGTCGTCTGGAAGGTTTTCCAGCTCGAAAACCTTCCAGACGACTTATTTGTAAGTCGTCCAGCTGGAAACCTTCCAGACGACTTATATATTTACAAATCTATACAAAGACAAGTTACCAGACGACTTATTTGTAAGTCTTCTGGAAGGTTTCCCAGCTGGACGACTTACAAATAAGTCGTCCAGCTGGAAAACCTTCCAGACGACTTATATATTTACAAATCTATACAAAGACAAGTTACCAGACGACTTAAAGATAAGCAGAAGACTTACTTACGTCTTCCAGCCATGCTTGGATGTCCCGAGTTTTTGATACCACCAAGTTGGTGATGTACGTGGTTTGTCCTCTTCCTTAGTGAAATAATCACTGCAAACAAAAAAGCAATCAGTTTTGGTAGACTAAATCAAGCTATTATGGGGGTAAAGCAATCACTTACGGATCAGTTTTCAACCAATCAGCGAGCTCCTTCATCTTAGGTCTGTTTAGTGTGGGAAATGGATTATACTTTCCCACTCTAAGGAGTTTCCTTCTCTCTGCCGTATAAGGAGATATCTGCGTGGGAGCAGGTTTCTTCGTTCGTTCACTCCTTGCACGCACAGAAGCAGTGGGAGCTGTTTGGTCCAATACAACCAGGCTCGGTTCTGAAAGCTGAAGCTGGATCGGTGGAAGCGAAGCTCGGTTGTTGATCGTTGGAAGCGAAGCTCGGTTGGTCAGTGGAAGTGAGAGGAACAATCTCTTTGGAGGTGACACCCATCTGCTTTATCCTCCGGCAAGATCTTATATACCGAGATCGCCTCATCTGCTGTATCCTCCGGCAACAATCTCTGCAATAAAAGAAGAAACAAGTTAACCCTGGACGACTTAAATAAAAGTTGGGAGAGGATTTGGTTCCAGCTGGAGTTCAGACGACTTATTTGTAAGTCTTCTGGAAGGTTTTCCAGCTGGACGACTTACAAATAAGTCGTCTGGAAGGTTTCCAGCTGGATAAACCTTCCAGACGACTTATTTGTAAGTCGTCCAGCTGAAAACCTTCCAGACGACTATAATATTTAAAATCTATACAAAGACCAGACGACTTAAAGATTTGAATATTAACCTCTTTGGGCAGAGGAAAGGCTGTTTCTTTTGTGGAGAAGGCTTTTTCGTTTGAGGAGCAGGCTGTTTTCGTCTGAGGAGCAGGCTGTTTAGTTTGAGGAGCAGGCTGTTTCGTTTGAGGAGCAGGCTGTTTAGTTTTGAGGAGCAGGCTGTTTAGTTTGAGGAGCAGGCTGTTTCGCCTTTTGAGGAGTAGGCTTTGCCTTTTTGAGGAGCAGGCTGTCTGGTGGGAGGAGTAGGATGATTGGTTTGAAGTGGAGGCTGATCCTTTTGAGGAGTAGTCTGTTTGTTACTAGCCCCGGTTTCTGGGGCTTGTGGGTAGGGTGTTTTTACTAACCCCGGTTTCTGGGGCTTGAGGGGTAGCCTGATTGGTGACACCAACCTTCTTCTCCACAGCTTCCAATCTATCGGAGATCTTCCTAATCTCCCTGATGCACTTCTTAAACCCCTCTTTCATCATGTCACCTAAGTCCTTGAACATGTTTTCTAACTCCTCTCTGGTCACCCAACTAGCCTCTTCTCTAGCCTCTTCTGTAGCCTCTTCTGTAGCCTCTGTAGGAGCCTCTTCTCTAGCCTCTTTAGGAGCCTCTTTAGGAGCCTCTTTACGAGCTTCTTCCGAGGTCTCTGATTGTCTTCCTCCACCTCCTCCACAACCATCTCTTTGGCTCTTTTCGATGGAGTCACAAACTTGGGTTTGTACCAGTGACTTCCCAGCAATCCATGGTCCACTTCCACGGTCTCCGATCATACATCACTTAATGATGTCTCCGCGGGCACGTCATCAACCTCAGAGTCCCATTTTGGCCACATTTCACTAATGTCCTTCTCAACAAAGTTGATCACGCGGGTCTGCAGTAAATAGAAGAAGAATCGAGTTAGATATTTGAAACAAAATACTAAATAGACGACTTAATTATAAGTCGTCAACTAAGTCGTCCAGCTGGACGACCTTCCAGACGACTTATTATAAGTCGTCTACTAAGTCGTCCAGCTGGACGACCTTCCAGACGACTTATAATAAGTCGTCTACTAAGTCGTCCAGCTGAAAGACCTTCCAGACGACTTATAATAAGTCGTCTACTAAGTCGTCCAGCTGGAAGACCTTCCAGACGACTTATAATAAGTCGTCTACTAAGTCGTCCAGCTGGAAGACCTCCAGACGACTTATAATAAGTCGTCTACTAAGTCGTCCAGCTGGAAGACCTTCCAGACGACTTATAATAAGTCGTCTACTAAGTCGTCCAGCTGGAAGACCTTCCGGACGACTTAATTAAGTGAAGATGGAAAGGTACCTGACTCAAGATAGCAGCTTTCATGAATCTGCGGCCTCTGCTGCCGTCGTAAGCCAGAATCGGTGGAGACGGACTGTTTGCTCTGGGTAGACCAATACTAGCACCCAATCCCGGAATAGCTTCGTACGCCCAGACCTGAAGAACTTGTATAAAGCCATCCACGGTGTAACAGCCAGTAATATCTTTGTTCCACAAAGAGTCCATCAGCACCTTAAACGCGACTCTCCCCCATGGATAATTCTCAAACCTTTCTAAATCCATCACTAGCCTTGCGAGAGTAGCTCGTGTAGCGCTTGAGAACTTTTTCCCTTCAATGAATCCAGTGAAGATGGAAAGGTACGCGAGTCGCTTGCGATCTTCCCTGGACCAATCCCCCGCATCTCTTCAGTGCTGCTATTATCTGATCAGTACTTGGCCCAGCTTCCCGATGAACTCCCATCATCTCCCAGAAAGAAACCATCTGTGGGGTAACTTCACATTCTGGTGTCTCAAGGTCCTCGATGTAGTCGCAGTTTAGACCAGTGATGTTTTCAAACTCTAACAGTGAAAACCTCGCAGGTTCTGGACCAACGAGACACCACATCTCGTACTTCTTCTTACTTAATGTCCAGCTTTAAACCGAGCAAGTGGTGAACCAGCCTTGAAGCCCAACCCAAATCCCTGCTCCTTGAACTTGATGAAAACTCCCAATCTCGACTCCTTGAGCTCTTCAAATTCAGCATCAGTGAGAAGCTTCCCTAAGAGCAGTATGCAACTTCGTGTTATCCGTATGATACGAAATGCTATTGGGGGTTCTGGCTCTTCCCCTAATGTGTATAACCTACGGGGGAGTTCTGGAATATCCATCCTTTTTGTCTGCAAAATAATCAAAGACAACAATAGAAGTCAGAACACAAGCTAAATCAATCACGCCTTAATTGTTACTCCAGACGACTTAGTAGACGACTAAATATAAGTCGTCTAGAAAGTCGTCCACTGGACGACTTAGTTGACGACTTATATTTAAGTCGTCTGGAAAGTCTTCCAAATGGACGTACTAAGTCGTCCAGGTGAAGACTTTCCATACGACTTACTTACAAGTCTTCCAGTAGAAAAAAATTTCAAGCGGACCTGATTAGTCGCAGAAGGAGTTCGAGTACTCGTCATTGTGGTTATAGATCTGAAAAAAATAAACGTGAAACGGTGAGAATGAGTAAATTGAAAGAGACAACGTTTTTATGTTCATCTTTTCCACGAGTTGATGACTTACCGGCGTTAGGGTTTACAGAGAAACGGCGCTACGGTTTACAGAGAAGAAGCGGCGGCGCTAGGGTTTAGAAGAAAGCGGCGGCGCTAGGGTTTAGAAGAAAACGGCGGTGCTAGCTAGTGTTTAGAGTAAGCGGCGGTGAGAACGTTGGTGAGCACGGTGGCGAGGGCGACGGTTTGTTCGGAAATAGTGGAAGCGGGGGCGCTAGGGTTTAGAGGAATCGGCGGCGCTAGGGTTAGAAGAAGCTGCGGCGACAAACGGGAGAAAATGAAGTGAGATAGATAGCCGACGTTGAGAACGATGGTTGTTCGGAAATAGTGGGAAATCGAATCGCCTTTGATATCGCCGGTGAGAGAGAACTGTTAGGGGTTTCTGTTCGCGGAAATAAAGAAAAAAAAAAAAAAAATCACCTTATATATTGGGTAAATAATCCGGTTAGCTTAAAAGTACATTGGTAAACTTTAAGGTTTGGTCCGGTTTAGACGACTTATTCTGGCTGATAATGTACATCAGACGACCAAATATTTAGTCGTCTGGGAACAGAAGACTAAATATTAAGTCGTCCAATACCCTAAATGAACCCCTAAACTAAAATGACTAAATTAACTTACTAACCACGTTATAAAATCAAAATTATACTTCAATAGTGTTTACTATACACAGAAACGAACACGCCTAGGTAATTTAAAAAATTTTCAAAAACGGTTTTAATGCTTTCCAAAATCTAACCCTAAGAACACATACAATACTACAACATATGTTGATGAACATAAACTAA
>NW_026615765.1:0-39648 GCF_000801105.2 Raphanus sativus
ACTTCCGATTCCACTCATGTGCACTGAGCCTTGAACCAGATATATGAATTCTGTGCAGCTACCTTCGAACCATATATGCTTCAAATAAAACAACCTCTGATTCTCTACTTGTTTAAACACTCCAGCCTTGAACATGTTTTGTACCGCTGTTACTCTGAAAGGACCCGCCATCCAACCATCACTCTGACAGACCTTCGACACACCCTGGTTCACCCTTTATGTTGTTAACAATATTGCTACCACATAATCCTCCTTGATTAACCGCAAACCCTTGAGTCACTCATGCTCCATATCTCTGAAACAGTCTTTGACTTACCCTTGATGTTCTTGAACAGACTGCACTTGAGCATCACTTGTACCGCTGCACAAGCAGGACACGCCGCCTAACACCACCTGATTAGGAAGACTTTTCGACACAAATATCTTTGCTCCACCATCTGATCACCTTGTTCTGCAACTACAGAACCCCACTAACAGATTTAGACCCCACTGTTAGTTAAATGAACTGAGCTTCATACCATCTTCACCATGATACGCCTTGGCTCTCCTCACTAGCTGCCTGTGATATCTTATCTAGAATGCCTGATTCCCTCCTTTACTCAGCTGTGAATTAATTCCTCATCAATATCCTTCTTGTACTGAGATGTCTCCAATGCCGAAACCTGTGCATCACCATCAACGACTTGAACACGCCTGCTAGTCATTGAACCTGCCATTAGCCAATGGACTTCCTTGAGGAAACTTCCTCTCTTCTATGATGCAACACTATATCCAGAACTCACTTGTTTTGTTCCCTTAATGCAATCGGCTTTCCTTGCATTTTAGACTTTCATGAAGCTTCTTTCAGTTCCATGACTTGAGCTTAAGATGACCTACTTGTGGAGAACTATTTCTCTTCCTGAGATGGACAAATTGTAAGACACTTCCCTGCAATCCTGCAAACTGTAAGACACTTCCCTGCAATCCCTGCAATGTCTTCTAACAGTTTCTTACTTTGCTTCATCTCACCTATTCTTCATCTTCACTGCTCAATATACTTCAGTATCTCTTGATACTTACTTCCCTTCAGTTTAACCAAGCACTTCACCACGTTTCCTCTGCATCATACTCGGCTCAGATTTCGTGGTCCTCTGTATCAACCTCACTGCAGTGTATTCCTGATACATATGCCGATTTACTTCTGATGATGCGCCTTGTACTTGTTAACTGATCCTGACACTCCTGGTCTTGACATTCTGAACATATCCACAAGCCCCTTATCATGGATATAACCTTTCCCCTTCAGCTCTTACTCCTTGAGCTGACAAAATTGCTAACCCGAAACTTCTACCTTTCAGCTGAACCAATCAAGACATCTTCTAAACCAGTGACTCACTCCACCTGGAATCAGATTATATATACCCCTGATGCATCAATCCTTATATAATCTCAGTGGCTCCACCTGAATCAAATAACCCTTTAGAAGTACCATGTCTCTGTAACTAAGTTTCTGCAACTGTTCAATGTTTCTGTCGGCCTTTGAACATATCTCTCATCATCCATGCCTGTGATGCTCCTGAGATACTCCCTTTACAGCTTCTGTCGTGTCAAACTCGAACCCATGACGAGTTTCTCAAGCTGTAAATATACTCGAACCCTGACTTGTTCAAGCACGAAGTTCCGACTTGGTCAAGTCTGCAAATTTCTCCTTTTGCCTTTGAGCTTCAATTCTTATCCGAGAGCTCCACCTTGACCACTGTGGTCGTGACACCAAACCGGCGTCCTTTACTTCTCCTCTGAGTCTATTCATCTGGAATTGCCGACTCAGACATCCATGACAATTCCTCTAAGGTATAACTCACACACGCTTCTCCTAGCTGTGGTAGCGACTTTCTGCTTCTTGAACAAGTGTTGATGACTGTTGTCTTATACCCTTTATCCTCAGGATTACAACCTGTCGTAACAACCTGTTCAACCCGATTCCGCCTGCGCATTTTCCTCTGCATTTGACCAGAATCTTCAAGCTAAGTCTAACCTTGAATCACCTTTTTATCTTTAGGTTTTCCCCGTCACTCACACGACCTCACTAAAGCTTCTGCATGTTGTTACCACAAATAGCCATTTGCTCCAACATACCCTTGTGTAGGCTTTTACACACTTATCCCATATTCTAGTTTCTTCTTCGTGGAGGTACAACCTATTTCTGTCACACTGACTTGGTGACTTCTCATGCTTTCTTTTACCAGCCATAAAACCTTTCCTCTCATGCACCCACGAGCCTGACTTGTACTGACCCAAAACAGAATCACCTTTGTTTCGTCACATTGTTGTCACACGACAACCAACCTGTGCAGCTGCAAGATCCATTGATCATCTTTCGCAAATACATCCTGCATTCCTTGTGATCTCTGAAAACCTTCAGTCCCTGTGAGATTGATGACCTTTGATTCCTTCTCCTTTAAGCCTAGCTTTGACTTAATGTGAGTTTGTATTCCCTTGAGATATCCTCCATCCCAGACGACTCAAATCAATCTCCAACACTCTGATCACGAACACGCCAACCTGTGCAGCTGTTATGTTGCAGCTTGCGCGAGTCTTCCCTTTCTTGCAAACAACCGCTGCATCCCTTGCAAGTCTCTCATCATGATTTCATAGACCTGAAACCATCACGTGCATTAGGATCTTCCACTGTGAACGTTTCTTCCTCTGGCTCTGACGTTGTCTTTGTCTACCACATACAAACGTCATCTGCTTCTTCTCTGATGCTCCATATCCTTTAGCATCATCATTGGTTCGTCACTTCTGAAATAATCATGTGATTGTGACTACAAATCTACTGATTCTTCTTCTCCACAATTTCCAGCTGATGTCGATGCTAATTTGAAGCTCTTGCAGAATCTGAATCACCATTGCCTCAAACCAGAAGCTCTTTGACTCAATCCTAACAAACCTCAATAGCCTGTAGACACTAAACTCCCCATCCTGAGAATTTCCTTTGTAACAACCTGAATGAACACCTTTCCTTGAACATCTCTCTGAACCGCTGCTGTTGCCAACAGAACCCGCCGCTTAGCTCAACCTGCTAAGAAGACTTTCGACGCAAAGAATCTATGCTCAACCTCTGCTCAAACAAATCATTACCTCTGCAACCGTGAAACCTTGTAGACCAATTTGTTTTCCCTCATATGCCTGAGAAGCCAAAACAAACTACTACTGAATCCCATGCAGAAAACCCGAAACACACTTGTTTCCATCCTGAATCAATCTCGATTTGACACCGCCACCTGTTCAGCCGAACTCTGCCTTGAACAAGTAACTCCTCGTTCTTGCAGATCCATCCCAGCAGAAACTATGTGTTATGCCAAACACATATCTGCTTAGAAACCACACTGCATTCCCTCTGAAAATAGCAGCCTTGTAGTATCTTGTTCTCTGAACCTCTACCCAACTGTAGACTCTCATGATCACACATAGACGAACCCGCATGAGTCGATCTCTTTCAAACCCTTCTGCAACACCCTTCACGCTGACTAAAGAATACCATCTGAACAGCCATGAAACACTCATATCATTCAAGGTTCTAAGGCGTCCCCTAGTTCCAAGAATTCCATGAGATACCGAGCTGAAATAACCCCATAGATTAACACACCACCTGCGACTGATATACCATGTAGAGATAACCCAAGAACACCGTGAAATCCCTCACTGAATCTTCAGATAATCCCATACAAAACACCAGTGCGAAAATCCCTTGTGCTCCACTATGCTCTCAACTCCAATAACTTACAGAATATGAAAAAATCCGAAACTCCAATGCATATAGTCACACACGCCTTGTAACTGTCACACACTCCTTGTGACTGCAGATCGAAGACAGCTCTGAAACCTCTGTTTCTTATGCTAGCAGCCTGCCACCATCTTGACTTGTGAGTAACCTGAAACCCTTCTCACATAGTAGCAGATTCTTGCACCCTTGGAGAACTGTAGAGAAACCCTGATTTCATAAACTCGAAATCATCTCAACCGATTCAACTGACTTGTGAATCCTTCCTCCGTAAATTTGTGCAACTGCAGCGAAGAACGTCGAACAGTTTTCCTTCTTCTCTTGTAAACCGACAAATCTCTTTGACCTGATCTTAGTCTCGGTGTATTACTCTTATTAGGGTAACACCACGTGACCACCAGCTTCCATTAAACCTTGCGAGTTTCTCTTGTCTCGCTTGAAAGCTTCTTCATATGTCTCTCCTCCTCGAGACGTGGACTCCATGAATCAATGAGCCTATGCTCTGATACCACTTGTTGCGGAATTCGTGGTTCTTCTGATACCACTTGTAGAGTCAATCGTAACTCTAACAAGACTTCCTTGGGGATTCGTAACATTCCCTGGTCCCTTTGATCTTTCCCATTGATTCAATCCTTGTTCATGACACAAGAGTTTTTAACCCAGTTTGCGGCCGCAGCGCACTACATCTGGGGTGGATCCGGGATCCACAACATCCACTATGAAGTATCGGAAAATACCTCCGATGTGGTTTACAAGATCATAATTTTCTCTGTTCCTGGGTATGCAAACCCTAGAGAGTATAAAGAGATAATACAAGAGTACATGGCTAAGAGCTAAGCTTAGAACAACAAATCATCTCTAGCTTACTCCATCTCTCTAAGAGACGCCATGGAAGCCTTCCTGGATACTTGAGGCTCGTGCCTCCCAGAAGCTTAGCTTAGAGATCCCTGTCGTGATCTCTCCTTCTTTGTATTGTCAGCACTTAACCTAATGGGCTTTATCGATTAGGCCCATAGGTTGTTCACGCGTAACTTGTGCAACTCGGCCCAGCTGATGAACAAGTCCGATGGACTTGACCAAACCTCACAATAGTAAAAGGATCTTTGAGCCTTTTATCCGAACTATCAGGTACTCAAAATACCCGAACATAACCTATTGAAATGCCCATGGGTAATGTGAATAACAACTAGTTACTGTTAGAATTAAAATTTTAGCACCCCTACTTATTTTGATCCTTATCTGTTCTTTTTTTTTTGAGAAACGCTCATATGTTCATAATTTCATTTTCATTAAACACCTCTCATATAATTATATAGTCTAAGCTAACAAATGTTTTCATACGATGTCTTAAAAATACATCAATTGATGTAAATTTTTATTTTAAAACCACGTCATGTTTGGTAAGTCTATAGTAATAAATTATCATAACGTATCCAGAACATCCTAAAATTTCTAACACAACTTGATTTGTCTTATCAAAGGGTTGTCAAAAAAAAATGTCTTATCAAAGGAAAAGAAAATATTAACTAGTGCTGTATTTATTTATAATGTATGGGAAATGGCAGAATTACAAATAGTTTGTTTTTGAGAAACAAATAGTTGTTTTTACCAAAAAAAAGTTGTTTTTTCTCATTACTTTTGTTTTAATTTAAATAAGTTATGATGATTGAAGAAGTAAATGACTAGTAACCGATCATCTGAATCGTCTGTTCGTTCCAAAACATTTTAGACTGCTTCACCATCTCAGACCGTTCTCCCATTATCCTCTCCTTCCAATACTCTCTGCATCTGCAAAAATATTATGCACAAATCATATTTACTGAGATTTAGAATTCTTATATACTGACGTCCATGGATAGAAAAATGTGAGTGTCTATAGTATATCAACTTCGAATAATCTTATACCACCTCAAGAAAAAAAACACAGAAATAATTTTGAAAGTCTTTATAATAAATCCAAACTTTAAGCTTTTAGTAATTTGAAGTACAAGAAATTCGTTAAAAACTTCACATTCTAGTAATTAACCAAATGAAAACATTAGTTATCTATTAGATATATAAAATAATCAATTCAAAATTTAATTGACATATATACTGGTTTGTTGAATCTAAATTAGAGATTTATCTCACCGTATCTTTAACAGAAGGTGGAGCTCGATCATGTGAACTGCTTCCGCATAAACTCCAACCTGCATACCACATGTAACAATCAACACCTCAGTATAGATAATGGAAACAAAAATTGAGAGAAGAAAAATGTTTAATGTTGCAAGAATCTAAACAAACCTCTCTACATATGGGACATTTAGAACATTGCGGTGCTGCTTTAACGCCTTGGAAAATCATTACAGAAGCAGCCGAGCATGCACACGCTTTACAAAATATGTGACCACATTTTAAAGCGTAGGGATTGAATACCGTTTCCTGCCAAGAAATCAACAGTAACTATTAATCTTCACCTCCATGTGAGAAAATGATTTAGACATGTAAAAATACATTTGCTTATGGTTTTTCTTTTCATTTTGTTACCAGGCAGATTGCGCAAGTTAGATCAAACTCGAGCTCTGTTGTGTTAGGCAGCATGAGTTTCATCACTGGCTGATCTTCGTTGAGATTTTCACATGAGACGCGGCCAAAAGAGTTCTTAAAGTTTCCAACTTTGTCAAGCCCAGAGTTAAGATAAAAGGCTCCAAGTTCTATGAGCCAAGGTGAGTGCAAGAGCTCTATACGCTCTGCTCGCATTTTCAACTTGAAATTCTTACCATTGTCTGAGCCATGCACCTGAAAACATTTTAAAACCAGTTTAACAATCTTGCCCATTTTTCCAAATACATTATTTCTTTCTTTGTAATAAACCTAACCTTGTCATATTTCTTTAGGATTTTACGGATGGCAATAGCATTCATTGTTATGTATTGGATCAAGATTTGACCCTCATGGATTAAAGCTTGTTTTTCATCCGTGAAGCATCTGCGTAGACGCATTATGTATCTTTGCATCCCAGTGGCTACATGAAGATGGAGAAGATGCCTAACTCTTGACTTGAAGAATCCTGCTATGTCAGAAGCCTCCTTCATCAGCTCCTTGAAGAACATCTCATCACAACCTACATTGTAAGAAAATAAAACGCTCGACATGTAAACAATATGAAATATTTTCACAAAACCCCCCAATTGATTGCTGCTTCCCCACTAATAAGGCCAGAGCTACTACGTCTTGTTGAGTGTGCAACTGGTTCAATTGAAGAGATACAAGACCGGCCATTATAAAATGATAATTTTCCATGGGGGTGATCAACTGTACTCTATGATATATACCGTTTTAGTTAACAAATCTTTTAAACTCGAAACCAACTTCATATATATCATATTCTTTTTATACTTTTCTAGATCTATATGCTCAGGTAAATGATCAAAAGGAGTAGAGCCACAGGCTTGAGCACAGCTATGTAATAGATCGTTCCCCCCATTATCTATGGACTGTCGAACTAAGATTACAAATGTGAAAAGGGGAAGAAGAGAGGGGACACGGAGAGAAGTTATACATACAAGGGCAAGATTGGCATTGGCATGAATCAGACAAAGTAGCTGATGAGATGATGTGTTGTTCATCATCCGATCTTGTGGAGTTACATGTAGTCTTGCATTTCTTTAGCACTTTCTTGAGTTTCTTATATTCAACATGACGACATTTTTCTAGGAACCACTCCTCTTCTCCCTGTAGATATTCGGTGAACGTCTCTCCAAACTTCATCTTCTCATATAGTACACAAATCTCAATCTAAGATTTTATATGTATGCCACTATGAGATACTTTCAAATCAAGCAAAGATATTATTTATTGTTCTCAAAACGAATTGACTATTGCTTAAATAGAGAAATATCGCCAAGACAAAGATGATCGGAAAATATTTATAGCAAATTACCTATTGAAAGTAGGAGATCTGGAGGGATCAAGATGATACCTGGCTGATGAAGAAAAAAATCTTTTCCTTTTGAAGTCTCTTTTAAATTTATTGTGTACTGGACTTCCTATTTTTAGGGTTTTGTTTCACCTTTTCAAATGGTATTTTTAGGGTTTTGTTATACAGACAAATCTAAGCAAAGTTGCTTCGTGTACCTCCTCAATAGCTTCGTTTCAAACGGCATGCCACTTACGTGTTCGAGAGAGCCGAGAAAGCGCGTCCCCATGAATGGTCCAACGAATTGCATATCCCATTGTCCAATACTTATTTACTATATAGTCTCTTAATTTTCTTGGTGTAGCGTTAAAACCGAGTAACACAACAATGAAACTCTCACATACCACGATTCATTTATCCTCCAAATCAATCTTACATTGTATTTATGTAGATTCTTTAACCACAATTATGGAAATAACTTTATACGTTGGGTTATTGTATGTTTAACTCCTGTATGACTGAAAAACCCCAAACGTGAGATATGGCCAAGAGAAAGGAGATTAGCCAATTAATTAACTAGTGAAAGTATGAGATCTGGAAGCATCAAGATGATAGCTGGTTGATGAAGAAAAATCTTTAACATCCTTGATTGTGGTATTACCAAAGTGCACTAACATTTTTGGATATTTAACTTTTTTTTTTTGAACAAAGATATTTAACTATTTAAAATTCATGAATTAAGTATACTTGATTTGGAGTAGTGAAATGGTATATTACCTTATAAAAAGTGATTTGCGGTATCACGCAAGTAAAACCAAAATACGAAAAAGTCATGTGGTGATAGCATAGACAGTAAACAAGATTTCTGGGTTTCGAAAAAGTAGTTAACGTACTGCATGCATGGAATGGGACCCATGGTCGAATGAATGGTCGTCAGAAAGAGCGTTATCAGCGGTATCAAAGCCAAATCCAGACGATTGTGGAATCAGTGAGAGGGCTCATACTAACATAGCGCGCAACAGAGACAATTCATTTTGAGAGAAGGTGAATTAAACATCGTCCCGTTTTGTAGCATATGAAAATGTTTAAAATTGATTTGGTTACATATATCATTAAAGTGCACTTACCTTTTCGAGTATACATTATTTATTTAAAACTTATGAGTTAAATATAACTGAACTAGAGTAGTACTGAAAGGATAAATGACGTATTCGTGAGTGATTCGCGATATCATACGAGTGATGACAAAGCACGAGAATGACCATGTGGTGATTGCAGAAACATTTAACAAGACCTTTTAGACCTCAGAAAAAAATGCACTACCTGTTGCATGGAATGGGACTCAGAAGCCGAATGAATAAGCATGGAAGGCTAATCAGCCATGAGCAATCGGCACATTACAAAATCTCTTCCCTTTGAAGTCACTTTTCAATTTATTGTGTATTGGAATTCATATTTTTAGGGTTTTGTTTTTCAACAAAAGATCACTTCTTCTGTACCAACTTAAGTGGTTTTTATTTTGTTTTAAAAATAAATGAGGTTCTCAATAGTCTAGATATAATTTAATGTCAATTGAAATCTGGGATAAATTATAAAATAGTGTATATTTTTGTAATTGGTCGAACTAATTTTATACAACCAAAAAAAATTGCGTTAAAATTTTGTATTTCAATAATCTTTGTGAAAAAAACCGCAAAACCCACTTAAATGAGATAAGAGATTATATTAATACTAAATTTTAAGTGCAAACACAAAAGTATATAAAATATTTATCAGTGGATTCTTTTTCAGATTTTCAAGAACGGCTTGATATTGTTTGGCATTTGTCCAGAACAAAATATCGTCTTGAGTCAACACTTTACCAACTAACTATAGTTATTTATTTATGATTTTCTCATTAGTGGTGATTCACTATGACTCCAAAAACATATTGTTAAACTTCAAAAAAGTAATTAATCTAGGATCATCTTTCAGAAAAAAACAATTATTTTCGGGGCCAACAGTAAGCATATAAAATAATAAAGGGGTTTGTAACTAGTTATTACTCTCACCACACGGCATCCACCTTCCCCCTTAATTAATTGGGCAAAAAAGGTTGACCATATCCCATTAACTCTCTAACTGCTGACATTGAAATTTATGAAAATTTTAATTAATTGGGCTAAAAAGGTTACCATATAACAATTGCATCAATAATTAAAACAGGTTGGGTGTGGATTAAATTAAAACAATAGTTAGATCCGCGCAGATGTTTATTTTTATAAAATAACAAAAAGATTTACATCACAAAATATAATGATTGTACAAACATACGTTCATATGGATTTTACCGATTTATAATATATAACATTTATGATAGATAGATGATTTTTAATTGTCTATAATTTGTTGATTAATCATATTTTGGATGAATACTTAATCAATTAAACTGATATGACATATACGATATTCGTCAACTAATAATTTTAATTATATTAATTTTTTGATGTATTTGTTTATAAATTAAAATATCAGGTAGTATGTTTATGTATACTAATTAATCTATCTTTCTAAAATAAAATATTTTGTGTCAAATAAATTTACTTTTGTTTTAAAATAAAAAATTATTATATATATATATATATATATATATATATATATATATATATATATTTCTAAGTTTTTATATACCAAATAAATTCCACTTCTACGTTTATTTTGAAGAAAATAATAAATTAAAATTTATTTGTTGTATTATTATAATTAAAATATATATGTATGAATAATATTAATCATCAGATTATTTAACGTATATTTGAAAATATTTTTTCATTTATAGCTTATATTTTGTGTGAAATGAAAAAATGTGAATATATAGTGAGGTTCATTGGTTGATGCTGTAGCTTTAAATTTTTTGATTTAGAAAACAAGCTGTGAGTTTTTTTCTCTGGCTTTAATTTTTTTTTGCTGCAGAGTTATTTTCAAAGCACTTAATAAAAGCTGTAGAAATTTTGATTTTGAAAGCTTATATATTTCATTTTCTAACTTTTTGCTGTAGCTTTAATTTTTAAATGTAAAGCATGATTGTTTTGAAAAATTGTTTTAGAAAGTAAAATGGCTGTCCAAAGCACTTACAACCAGTACCAATCAATCCTAGTGCTTAAAGATTGTATATCACATCTTAAACACATGTATTTAATTTTATTGTAAAAATTGGTTAGAGAATAATCATATTAGAAAATAATTGTAAGTTTGATTAGAAAATTCCTTATATATTAAAAGAAAAGTATTGCAACATTTTTTTTGTAGACATGTGTCATCACCACAATCATTCTTAGAATACTTATAAAAATATGTTAATCAATCTAAATATATAATAAGTTTTTATTAAGTTAATCATAAATTAATTATTAACGTTCTTCATTGTTTCCTTATATAAGAAAACACGGAATTGCCTAGTGTGGCCTCTTAAGTGTATATGTCAATTGATGATTTTAAATAATAAATATTTGATAAAAATTAGTCTATTTTCTATCATTTCTTAAAATTATAACTTATTAAAATAAAATAAACAACTACATAAACTATATAATAAAAATTTAGATTTTTATGTATATGTTATATTTTTAATTTAAAAACGACTATAAATAAACAAAGTTGTTAAAACATTTACATGATTTAAAATTTCAGTTATAACAAGATATAAGTGATTACAAAATTATATAAATAGGAAACCTTATTTAATAAATACTAATATATATATATATACCATATAAAAATACATACTTATTTTCATTTCGAAATTTGCTTTGATTTTTTGAGAAATAATTTGAAAAAAATACTGACAACTTGATATTTATATTTTAAACTTTGCATTGAATGTTTTTAAAGTTAGAAATTATTGAAACTATTAAACATCCCACAAAATTTTTTGTTATTATAAAAATACAAATGATCAAAAATAGAAAAAAAATTAATTGGATTAATAAAATTTATTTATACCAATTTAATTATATACGTAACAATTACTGAATTTTAATTATTCAATATATATTTATTATTCATATGTAAAAACTATAATACGTAAAAGTAATTTATATATAATATTTATTCTGTGGAAGACGCGGATCTTAGCCTAGTATATTCTAGTAAAATGATGGAGTTGTAGTTAATTAAGAAGTTAAAACTTGTTGGATTAAACATGTTTTATATGAACTGCATATGAGTCATTAGTAAACGGGGGAGCAATATAGATGTGACGTAGAAAATAGATTAAAATGTAGATATTCTTGCAATACCAGAATAAGTATAAAGTTAAATTCCATTTTTATAAAATAAACAAAATATTAAGGATATTAGTATATATATATTATTCAACGATATTGAGCCCACTTTTACAAATGAATTGATTTTTCGTGAAATTTCAAATTTATCGATCTATCTATCAGAAGAATTAACATTTACAATTTGATTAGGGGTTATAGAAAGAATAAGAGTAAGAATATAACTTATACATCCATGTCTATATTGTAAGAATTAATAAGCTGAAACCACATTTTTAATAAACTTGCGTGTTGATGCTTAGGGCTGTGTTTCAAAGACCAATCATGTTTCTCATTGTCTTATATCTGTATCACCTTCTGGAGTTGATGATCCATAGATATCCATTGCGTTCCTTCGAAATTTTATATGTTTCTGTCAAATGATAATCTCGAAAGTTGACAAACAGAATATTGTTTCTTTAATAACTAATCAAAATTCACCACACTACTAATCTGATTCATTTTATTTTATTTTATTCTATTTTTACCCTGTTTGACTACTTATATTTGAAACTCATAACTGCTTAGACCGCATGGCAGGAAATATGTATCTAGTGATTGTATTAAATGAGGAACATCCCAAGATTTAAATATTTGTATTTTCAAAACTGATTTGGTTGAATATATATGGTCTAAATTTGAACGTGATAAATAATACAACTGAGTTTCGATGTTTCTTTTAAGTTATTATCGTTTATTTTAGTAATCTTTGTTTTTATGTTTTTTTATGTTTTTATTTTAAAATTTATGTTTCAAATGTTATCTTTAACTATATTTATGTAATGAATAATTTTTTTAGCTTCAATAAAAAATGCTTAATAATTTTTTTATTTAAGAACTCTTAACTTAAGAAATCCCCCATTAATTGGAGGATTAAAATTAGGAGTTTCTTAAGATAAACTTTTAACTTAATTTTAATACTAAAATATTGACCAAAATCCCACTTGGGAGTTATTGCAATAAACATGCTCATAAGACTATCATTAACCCTAGTCTTTTAACTGGGATTCTTAATTCAGTTAAAAAATTGTTCTTAGTTTTTTTTAGATTTTAACTAAGAAAAACTAAGAATTGTCTCTTAAATAAGAGATATAAAAACCGTCTTTTAGCCGAAAAATATATAAAAAGTGTCAAATTATGAATTAAGAATCATTGCTAAAAGATCTGAGTTAATCATGTATATCAAAGATAATTCCAGGTCGACTATGAGTAATAAAATAAAATTTATGATTATAGTCGAACAGCTGTTTGTAAGATAATAATAGAAAATAGTCACAGCAAAGTAGAACATCATGTCCTAGCAATACCTAAACGAAATAAAATTAAAGTTGGTAAGTTAGCCAAATAAAATATCTCATGTAGAGTTGCTTATAAATGGCCGTTTAAAAACGCTTGCACTTTATCCTTCTTCGTCGCAGCTCCAACTCTCATTCCACCTCCACGCACTCGTAGAAAGAAGAAGACTCTCTATTTATTTTATTTTTTGTAAACTAGAAGACTCTCTATTTATTCATGTAAGTCTTTCTTTTCATTTATGTTTTGGATGTGTATGTATACTTTCGAAGTTTAATTATTCCTATTTTTATTTTTGTTAGGGTGCTATCAATTTTTTGGTTATGTTTTCCCTGTTACTCTTCAATCCCTGTTTGGTCTTTGTCAGTAGTGAACTTTGGATCAATCTAAGCTTCATTAGTTTGTGTACATGTTTCCAACTTTCTTGGATCATTAATTAGGATTGGTTAATATATGAACGTATTTGTTGTATCTTATTCCTCCCTCTCTAGAAGTCTGTTTTGTTTGTTTAGTTAAATACAGATTGCTTCTACTCATGCTTTTGGAAGTAGTGCATGAATCATGACTATTCACAAACAAATTAATAACGAAATATGGAAAACGGCTTATTATTTCTTCAGTAAGAGAAAAATTCATATAAATAACATGAACCTCCCATTTCCTCGTTTGTTTCTAAAGAATTGGTTACGTCGTGGTAAAAACAACCAAATAGTATGAACCACTTTTTGTTTTTGAAGAAATTGGAGTTCATTAATTATTAATTAGTTACTTGAATTACGAGTTACACAATATTTTTTTCATGTACATTGTTTAACATATTACAATTCACATGAAATTTTAAGTGGGGGTTTAAATGTTAAATTCTTTTTGCTTGTAAATTTACCTAACTTAATTGCTTCAATTTTTATTTGTTATTACTTCAATGTTTGTAACAAACTCTTTCTTATTTTGCACATCCAAAATAAATGAACACACATATATATATATATATATATATATTCACATAATTAAAATCTATAATCTGTCAAGTGTATAGATGATATATATAGTTCTAATATGATAATGTTAAATAATATATAATTTGATGGGTCCACGGGACGAGAGAGCGGGCGTGGGTGGTCCATTAGCCGTAGACGGTCGGAGCGTTAAAATCTATAATCTGTCAAGTGTATAGATGATACATATAGTTCTAATATGATAATGTTAATAATAATTTGATCAAGGTTCTTCCTTTAACTGATAGCTAAACCAATAACTTTATCCACAACATTCAAAATAATTTCTTATAAGTTAAGAGATCCCACACACATATGTTTCATCATTATTGCATGATTCATATATAAGTCGATCTTATAGCGCCCCAAATTGCTACTAAAGTTTACTAATATTAATTTTGTGATGGAATTACAGAGGTGAACAAGAATGCCAGGGGATCAGTTACAAGTGTTGAATGCACTTGATGTAGCCAAGACGCAATGGTACCATTTCACGGCAATTGTAATAGCCGGAATGGGATTCTTCACAGACGCTTACGATCTCTTCTGTATCTCTCTCGTTACAAAGCTCCTCGGTCGCATTTACTACCACATTCCAGGTTCCAAGGAGCCTGGGACTCTCCCTCCGAATGTAGCAGCCGCCGTCAACGGCGTTGCCTTCTGTGGAACCCTCACCGGTCAGCTCTTTTTCGGGTGGCTTGGTGATAAGCTTGGGAGGAAGAAAGTTTACGGTATGACGTTGATGGTCATGGTCATTTGCTCCGTAGCCTCTGGTCTATCTTTCGGACACAAGCCAAAATCCGTGTTGGCCACGCTATGTTTCTTTAGGTTTTGGCTTGGAGTTGGGATTGGTGGTGACTATCCTTTGTCCGCAACGATCATGTCTGAATACGCTAACAAGAAGACTCGCGGTGCATTTATCGCTGCGGTTTTTGCTATGCAAGGATTTGGGATTATGGCTGGTGGCATTTTCGCTATAATTATTTCAGCCGTTTTCGAAGCAAAGTTCCCTGCTCCCTCCTATGCGGAAGATGCCTTGGGATCCACGGTACCACAAGCAGATTTTGTATGGCGTATAATCGTAATGTTTGGTGCTCTCCCTGCGGCAATGACGTATTACTCTAGGTCAAAGATGCCCGAAACAGCAAGATACACAGCTTTGGTTGCTAAAGACGCAAAGCGAGCAGCTTCAGATATGGCTAGGGTTCTGCAAGTGGAGATAGAGTCGGAGCAGCAGATAGTGGAAGAGATCACAAATGGTAAGTCCAAAGACTTCTCCTTGTTCTCCAAGGAATTTATGAAACGCCATGGACTTCATTTGCTCGGGACTATGTCTACATGGTTCCTTCTAGACATCGCTTTCTACAGTCAAAACCTTTTCCAGAAAGATATTTTCAGTGCCATTGGGTGGATACCTCCGGCTAAAACCATGAATGCGATTCAAGAAGTTTTCAAGATCGCACGAGCGCAAACACTCATTGCCTTGTGTAGCACGGTTCCTGGTTACTGGTTCACAGTTGCTTTCATCGATGTTATTGGAAGATTCGCTATTCAGCTCATGGGATTTTCTTTCATGACGGTGTTCATGTTTGCTCTAGCTATTCCTTACAACCACTGGACTCACAAGGAGAACCGAATCGGATTTGTTGTCATGTACTCGTTAACATTCTTTTTTGCCAACTTTGGACCTAATGTTACAACCTTTGTTGTACCGGCTGAAATCTTCCCAGCCCGGTTTAGATCCACCTGCCATGGTATCTCTGCAGCATCAGGAAAACTGGGTGCAATCGTTGGTGCTTTTGGGTTCTTGTACTTGGCTCAAAGTCCAGACAAGAACAAGACAAGTGCAGGATACCCTCCAGGGATTGGGGTTAGGAACTCGCTTATCATGTTAGGTGTGGTTAACTTTTTGGGTGTTCTATTTACTTTCTTGGTGCCTGAAGCTAAAGGAAAGTCGCTTGAAGACATATCCGGTGAGAATGGAGAGAACGAGAACACCAACAACGGGAACCGAACAGTCCCAATTGTTTAGGTGATTAAACCTTCTGGTATTTTTTTTTCCTTCTCCAACTGAAGTTTTGTGTATGTGTGTGTGTGAGATGATCTATTGATGTCTAAATAAATGCTACAGAAACCAAAATTTTCACGAATCGATTCAAGCTCGATTTCTGAAGTGAAGATGTATTTTATCAATGTATTTACTAAGTATAATTTTTTTTTGACATCAAAAGTCTATTCTACTACTCAGACTAGAGGTGTCATGAGTAACCAAACCAAAATAAAACAACCAATAAAATAAAATAGAGTTCTTTATGAAAATACCATGCAGTCCTAGATAAGGAATCTGAAATCCGATTTTGCGCTTGTAGAATATATTTAATCTTGAAGTCTGAAAGCATATACTCAGGGTCTCTATTTTCTCCAATTCTGTTGCAAAGCTTGGCCAGGTATGGATTTCTTAATCATGGGGATCGAATCCTTCCATTCCAACCTAGAATTCTGACTTGTCGAATTTTACATCATATTTTTCATCGTCTATTTCAGTGTTTCCATTTCTGAATGCAGGGTAAACTGGGTAAACTCTCGTATAATGTTTTTCGTGTACCCATGAACTGAATATTTCCCAATCTATCCTTCCAAACCATCTATACCTGCTGAGCTGGGCTGTAGAAGTCCATGGTTTGTCTATAATACATATATTATTCAAACTTAAGACTTGAGGTATTTTAATACTATGGTCATGAGGAGTTGGTGGCAGTATAATTTTTTATCTTAATACAGGTGATAATGTATTTTTTATAGATTTATTTATTTTAATTGAAATTATGGGTATTTAATATGACTGATTATAAAAGGATCCACCACTGCTTACAATATTTGTTTCACTTTTATTAACTTTAGGAATATAACGAATGAATAGAACTAAAAGAGTAGAATACAAATGATTGGAATAAAGGTAATTATGAAATAAAAAATGAAATTATCATAAAGGTAGAACTACATTCCATTTTTTTCATACATTCCACAAAGTATCATTTGAATGAAATTTATATTAATTGTATTCAAATGGTAAAACAAAATTTGGAATCTGTAAGAACAAATCATTTCATACAAAATTTTCCGTCATTTGCAATCCATTTGCACCCTTAATGAATTTGCATGTGGTCTTTCTAATAAGAACTTGAAAGGTATGGTTGAAAACTTCAAAGTTACCTTTGTACCAAAAAACTTCAAAGTTACCCCTAATCTTTGGCATTCAATATACAATTAATTTGTTTTCAGGAAACCTATTGTAATTTAACTACTCATTTATGCAATTATTACTAAGAAGATACAACTATTTTGCTTTCAGTACTAGAGAGTTTGGGTCGGGTTCGGGCCGATTTCTTTCGAATTCGAGTTTTTCAGGTCCTAAATATTTAGACTTAATAGGTACTTTTAAATTTTTGGTTCGAGTTCAGATCGATTATTATTGGGTTTGAGTTGGTTCTTCTTGTGTTTGGATCGATTCTTCTCGACTTCCGTGAAATTTGTCTGACAGACAACATACAAATAAGTCATCTGAAAGAAATTAAATATTTAATTTTTATTTTTCAATTGCAAAAGTAACCTTGAAACGACTTACACAAAAATCTTCTAATTATAATAAAATATTTTTAAAAAAATTCGGACGACAGAAAAAATCAAATTTCTGACACAATTCGGTCAAATGCAAAACTAATCTACTTACTCTAGACGATTTACAGGAAGTCATCTCAGGTATTTTCGAAATATTTTGTTTACAAAGGAAGTTGGACGACTTCCAGATAAGTATTCTCTGGAAAATACATTTAAAAATCAATTGCAAAAATGATCTCTGCATTTCCGTGTAAGCCTTCTACTGCTAGAAGACTTCCGTGGAAGTTGTCTGACGAACAAATCTGAAAAAACTGATTTCATAGTTTCAACCAGTGAGATAGCTTCTTTAACACACATAAAATCTTCTCCAAACACCCAGAAGCTCAAACAAAAGTAATCCACAAAGAATTTTAAGCTTAAATTGTTCAATGAACCATAAAAATTTTAGAATCAAAATCTTGGATTTTTTGGATGAATATAAAGAGAAAGTGGAAGCCATGTTGTTTTTAGTGCATAAGAAAATGAGAAAGAAATAGTGTAATTCGATTTTAAGCATGGTGGTTGATTAAAAATATACTAAAATATATTTCCATTATTTTTTTGATTAAAAACATAGACGACAATGGGTATAAGAGTTTTTTTAGTAATGCATAAAAAATTTAGTGGCATGATCCTTAATATACCTCGTAATATTAAAATATTGTTAGGGAATCCTCTCAAATAAATTCATTTAGTTTTTTGTCAACAAAAGAATCCTTAAAATAGAAAATGACAAAAAGACCTTTCAACTAAAAAACTCTTATACAACCCCTTGCTTTATAGATAGATAAATTATAAATAATAATAATAATAATAATAATAATGATAATAATAATATTATAAAAATTAAAAAATATTGTTTCGAATTATATATTTTCAAATTTAAACTTTTACAATTTTGTTTTTTGAAACTTTTGTCAATAGTTTTTTAAAATGTATTTTTTGAAATTCAAAAAAAGCATTTTGAAACTATTTTTTTTTAATAATATTATTTTTATTTTATTATTCTTTGTACTTTTAAAATTTTAAACCGCAACCACTAATTCTAAACACTAAGTTTAGATTAGTTAACCTTAATGGTATAAATGTATTTTTAATTTTTAATAAAAAAAATATCATTTTCTTTTTTGGAAGGTTTTTTATGAAAATAAACTAAAAATATATATTATGTAATTTCTCAAGATTATCTGTAGACAATGTATACTTTTAAGGAGATAGATAGTATGAGAAAAACCAAGTCAATTGATTCATAAGTCTATGGTTATTTTTTTCAGGACCCCATTTGTAAGATTAACAATTTTATATATGTTAAGCACTAATAATTATTTGACCAATTCTATATGTACTGCTAAGCTTTTCTAAGAAATCACACAAGAAGAGAAAAGTCTTCCTTATATGTAGACAAGTTTCACAAGAAGAAATTATTCCTTTGTTTCATTATTTATATAGAGCTGGTTCCTTGAAATACAAATTCACACCACGTTAGTTGTGTGTTTCAATCAATACATGTAGTCGAGGCGTCGACCAAGAGAAAGTTTCTTAAGCAGAACTCGTCATCACATAAAAGACTAATTCAACCAATCAGCATTAATTTTCTAATACGGAAATTTCCCGGCTGTCTCTTTGTGTTTACCTAAGTAAATTAAAACTCTTTTCTCTCCTCCGCAGATAGCTTTGTAAACCAATGCAACTCTCTGATATATTCCTTTAACTTTTCTTTACCTATCTCTCATGGCTTCTTGTTCGTCCCACATCAGGAGATACCATGTCTTTACGAGTTTCCATGGTCCAGAAGTACGTAAAGGATTTCTCAGTCATTTACACAATAACTTTGCAACAAAAGGGATCACAACGTTCAAGGATCAGAAGATGGAGAGAGGCCACACGATTGGACCTGAACTCGTACAAGCCATTAGGGAATCGAGGCTCTCAATCGTATTGCTATCAAAGAACTACGCTTCTTCAAGCTGGTGTTTAGATGAATTAGTTGAAATCTTGAAATGCAGAGAAGATCAGGGTCAAATGGTGATGACGATTTTTTACCATGTTGATCCGTCCGATGTGCGGAAGCAGAGGGGAGAGTTTGGAAACGCATTCAAAAAACTTGTGAAGGGAAAACGGAAGGGGAGAAGAAAATATGGATCGAAGCTTTGGAGTATGTTGCAACAATTGCCGGAGAAACACTCTTTAAACTGGTACGTAAATTTTTTTTTTCTTTTTTTTTTTGTATTTGAATGAAATATTTCTTTTTTTTCTTAAGAATACTTCGGTGGTGGTGGTGTTTCTTTAAATATAGACTCGCTACTTTTTTTCTAGGGAGGATGAAGCTAAGATGATAGAAAAAATTGCTGCTGATGTTTCAAACAAACTGAATCTTACACCATCAAAGGATTTTGAAGGCATGGTGGGAATGGAAGCTCACTTGAAAGAAATAAACTCTTATATAAGCCTAGACTGTGATGAAGTGAAGATGATTGGAATTCAGGGTCCTGCAGGAATTGGTAAAACAACTATTGCTAGAGCTGTATTCAACCAGCTCTCTGCTGATTTTCAACTTAAATGCTTTATGGGGAACCTCAAGGAATGTTATGGGAGGGATGGTATTGATGACCATGATTTAAAGTTGTGTTTACAAAGCCAACTTCTTTCCAAGATTTTGAAGCAAACGGATATGAAGATACATCATTTAGGCGCAATAAAAGAATGGCTACAAGAACAGAGAGTTCTTATTGTTCTGGATGATGTAGATGATCTTGAACAACTAGAAGCCTTGGCTAAAGAACCATCTTGGTTTGGTCTAGGAAGTCGTATCATCATTACCACAGAAGATAGAAAGATACTGCAGGCACATAGGGTAAACAGTATCTACCATGTGGCTTATCCATCCGAAAAAGAAGCTCTTGAGATCTTATGTCTATCTGCTTTCAAGCAAAGTTCCCCGTTGGATGGTTATGAAGATCTTGCGAAACAAATAGCGTATCTTTGCGGTAATCTTCCTTTAGGTCTTCATGTTGTGGGTTTATCTTTGCGTGGGGACAGCAAGGATGAGTGGGAAAATCAATTATCTAAGCTTAAATCTAGTCTTGATAGAAAGATTGAGGACGTGCTACAAGTGGGATATGACAAACTATCGGATACAGATCAATCTCTGTTTCTCCACATTGCATTCTTCTTCAACAATCAAGCTGTTGACCGTGTGACAACCATGCTAGCTGACAGTAACTTGGATGTAAAAAATGGGTTAAAGACTCTTGCGGATAGATCTCTCATGTATGTGTCGACCACTGGGTGGATAACAATGCATCGTCTACTTCAACAACTGGGAAGAAAAATAGTTCATAAACAGTCCGACGACCCAGGGAAACGTCAATTTTTGGAAGACGCCTTCGAGATCCACAATGTGCTGGCAAATAATACAGTAAGTTCATACACCTATGCCTATATATATTTTTTTTTATCAAAACACCTATGCCTATATATATGAACAATATATTCTTTAGAGTGGTTGATAAATCCCAATTGGTGGGTTGGCGTCTATCATTGACATAGATTATTGTCTTCATTGGTAAAACTTTAACATAAGCATTATACTTCTTATTATCAAAGTAATTACTATAAAAAAAATTAGAATATATTCTATTAAAACAAAAACATGACATATTGATAAATATTATATTCAACTATGTATTTCATTTATTCAAAGTATATTAATATTAAACACAAATATGATTAAAAAAACAAAATTATATATTTTTTTTTTAAAATAGTAAAAATATATCTATCCTTAAAAAAACGGATCAGTACTTTAAAGATACAAATGATCTTCAAATGCTATTTTCCAAATGCTTCCATACGAATCTTTTGATATACTATTTGCATTTATAATTTATAATAATTAAAATGAATAAATTATATAAATTTATTTTATTTAATATTATCACAAAATATATTTATATCCAAAATTAAATTTATTTTAAAATTAAAATAATTTAATTTTAAAAATAATAATATTTCTGTTTTAAATAATAATATTTTATATTTAAAATATACTTAAATATATATAATTAAATATGATTTATTATTGTCAATAAAATATAAAATTAATGGACGCATATTATAAATGTAAATATATTCATATTATTTAGAAAAAAGTAAAAAAAATTACATATCATATATTAATCTTATATGGTAGTTTATTTATTAATCATTACTGCTCTAGTAATCACTTTAATATGTATACTAGATTTTGATCCGCTCTTCAAAGGGCGGGTATATTTTTTGTTTTACATTTTTTAGAAATTTAATTTTCATATTTATGATTTAATCATATTTGTGTTTTTCCTTGTAATCATATTTGTGTATAATATTTTTCATAAATGATTAGTAAATTTTTTTAATTATTTTATTAAAATAATTGGACTGAATCTATATTAATAGGTCATGTTTCTAATTTAATAGAATATATATAAAATCTACAAAAATCACAAAAATCCGAAAACCCGATTACCGGTTAAACCACTGGTTTAACCAATAGATAATTTTTACTTTTTTTTTTGTTTTTTATTTATGTTTTTAAAATCTGTTTTCTATAATGTTTTGATGAAAAAGTTAGGTTTTTCAGTTTTGTTATCAAAAAATTATTAATAATGTTTTACTTTTGTTTACTTTAGATTTGAAGTTTAATTTTATTATTCACATTACACAAAATAAATATTATGAATTTTTAAGTCTTGATATTTTCTGTTTAGTTTCATAAATCTTAACTTGTTACAAAAAAATATTTAAATAATCTGAACTACTTTTGATATTTTATATGTCAAATGAAAATAAAAATATAGAAACTAAAGTAAAACATTATTCTCAAGACTAATATTTTGAGAATAAACTATAACTGCATGTAAGTAAAACTAAAGTAAACATTTCAAAATATACCCGCCACTTTATTATTCTCCCTGCCAAAAACTTACACGAACCTTAAAAATAGGATTTTTGTTAGTTATCAAATGTGGAACAGTTACATTTTACATGCAGTTATAGTTTATTTTATGTAGTTACTAGTGGTTTGTCCGCGCTTCGCGCGGAATGTTTATCAATTTTGTGACATAATATTTAACATATGTTATAAATTCTAAATGTATATATTGTAAATAAACACTTGAGCGGATGGACTAACAACATACTTCATTTCAAATATTTCAATTCGTCTAACATTGTTATTTGTCAAAGATTACCTTCAGTTGCATAAATTATCTATGTCTTTAAAGTTTATCTATATTTATAGATTATTTGGATTTTTAAATTGTATATCACATATTTGTTATGTTTTTAATGCAAGTCCTAAATAATTCCTTGAAAGCAGGAAAATAATATACCGAAAACTCTATAAATTAATAATATTGTAACTATGATATTTTATTAATTTATAGAGTTCTTAATTTATAAAGTTTCATTTTTAGGTTTTTGTGTACTAAACTATATTTTCTTTTGTAAAAATTAAAAAGTAGATAATTTTACAATTTGTTTATTAATTAAATTTTATAAGTTGATTTGGATTATTTTTATTCTGTTATTTAGTTTATATAGATATGTGTCTATCACATATTATAAATCACAACATTGTTTTAGCTAATCTAGATTTTTTTTACTTCCCAAGCAGTACTTGTTTAGTATTAATCGGTAAAACTTATATGCATATATTACAAAATAAATATTTGTAATAATTTTAGTTTGTTATCACACGTAAAATTAGAACTGAAATCCTAAACCAAAATCCAATTATTCCTAAAACACACCTGACACTATCTATGTAAAGCAAAAAAAAATGTCTTCCGAGCTTAAAATTTTGAGGCTATAGGATTTTCCAGATTAACTTGTACAAAACTAAACCATTCTAAAAGTAATTATTCATATTTCTTTTTGAAAAAAATGCATTCAAATCGTTCATTTTTTTCATTATCCTAAAATCATTATCTATATTTTCATTGACATTCTTACAAAACAATATTTGTTTTTTTTTGAAACACCACATAACAATATTTGTTGAAGTTTGACTTCGCTATATATATATAGCTTAAAAGCTTAGAAGTTATTATAATATTTACTTTACTATCTGGATTTATAGTGTTTTTTATTATTTTGTTATTTGATATAAAGTTTTTGGATTTTGTTTTCAAAATGTTGCTTCTAAATTAATTATAATATGATTATTACATATTAACATATTTAATTTTGATCTAATTTGATAAATATTCTGATTAGCTATCGAATATAAAATTCTGATTTTTTTATTGAAAGGGTTATACCAAGCTTAGCTTAACACTTGCACTCTAATTATATGCATATTTAGGCATTCTATTTTTATTTTGGTACACATACAATTTTTCTTTTCCAACAGTATACATACGATTTTAAATAAATTTATTGATGGTTAAACAGTTTGAAATCTTGTGGACCTATTATTCAGAAATAACATAGTTTATTTCTTCTTAAATGTGAATCAATACAAAACGTTGTTGATGTTATTCCTTTAGTTGACACATAACTTGTCACCATTTATGATTTACTTGGTTGGTTCCTAATGATTATGAAGTGATTCATTTTATAAGTAAGACCATGTCAACGCTTTATTCCTATTGAAATGGTTGAGTCTGCTTCATTCCTATTGAGACACCAAGTCTGTCATAAGTGAACGATGTGGCGTGGACGTATAATGACTGTCCAAACTACCATCTTCCACCTCTGGAAACAGAGGAACAATGTGCTCCATAACCAGTGCCGGCTCTTGGCATGTGCGAGAGGAGTAAAAGCACAGGGTCCACTTTTTTGACAAAAAAATCTTATGTATTTAAAGTCCATTTCTGTAGAGAAAAGGATGAGAAGGAACATTAGAAAAAAAATTTCTAAGGAATAATTTTTCTATAATTCCTTAAATTAAAAAGAATGAGAAGGAACATTAGAAAAAATATTTCACATGAATGGTGTGAAATTTGAGGAATGAAAAGGAATTACCCCTTCCCACTCATTCCTTTGGTCACCATTTAGAGCCTAATATTCTCATGTGCAGGAGATAATTTAAAACAACACTGGGCCTGGAATAAAAATTAAAGTCCATACAAAATCTAGCGTCAGAAACACAAGGCTAACCGAGACACCAAACCAAAACACTTCATTTAATTAGGAGTGCCATGTGTCATTATTCCCCCTGAGGAGAGATAAAAACTCAACTTTATTTATAAAGATATTTTAGATGTAGTTATATTTAATTTGGACACAACCTATATTAATTGGTCATATTGCTAATTTAATAGTATTGATTTATTCGAGCATATATACTGTTTTTGTATCATACTAATTCTATAGTATAATGGCATACAACTATTATTTTATCATCACTAGAATCGGCCCGCCCTACGGGCGGAACATACTTTACTTGTGATTTAGGTTATTAAGTTTTGTATAATTTTGTGGTTTGTGTTTTAGATTTGCATTTGTTGAAAATGTATATGATCATTATAAAGTTTTAAGTAAAAAGAGATTATATGTGGTAAGATACATTTTACTTGTTTACGCTAATTGTTTCTATTATCCAAAACAGGTTGTTTCTAATATCGTAACATTGATATGCTGTGAGGGCAACAAATAGTTTTTATGCTGTTTTCTTCTACAAAATTTTGATCTCATATTCGGTGAGTTATTTGTGGTCCAAAAAGATTGACTTGTGAATAATTTTTAGAACATAGAGAGTGATTTTTTAGTTTGTTCTATTAAATTTTATTTTTATTTTTTATAACATTAGATTTAATATATTTGTAACTATAATCTTTATAGTTGAGAATAAAGTTTTTATTTATTTTGTAACTATGAGATATTTGGGTATTATTAGAAATTGTTTTGTGTATAAAATATCAGAAGATATTTTTTTTTCAATTTGGATTAAAAAATTAATAATTTAAAATTAAAATATAAAATTATAAAATTTATGTAACTTACAACAATATTTATCTAACTTACAACAATGTTTTTTTGTGAGGTGAATATAACCGATTTTATTATCATACTTTATTTATATGGATGTATCAAAATAAATAAATATCTTAATTAGTTATACAACATAAAAAAGTATTGTTCGTTACTATTTAATATTTATTTATAATTTTTATGTTTTCTTATTTTATGATCAAGTAGTCCATGTAATCTAATAACCAATAGAATTTTCAGAATAAATGCTATGATTAACTTTTAGACTATAGTTAGTATAATAACCGATAGATGTATATATTATATGTAACTAACTTGCTATATCAATATAATATAATTTACTATAATCATTTTTAGTTGAAAAGAAAAAAGTTTAATTTTGCTATAATAAGATATTTTGGTATTATTTGAAATTCTTGTAAATTATATATGAGAAGAAATGTTTTTATTAGAATTTGGATTGAATAATTGTTAGAGATTAATTAGCAGAAAGACATTAAAAAAAGATAGATTTCAAAGCAACAATGTTGTGTATATCAACTGCATCATGCCCTTTTTGATCAAATCTAGCGTATCATGCCATACTTGGTGTTTCTCAAGACAACTGTACCATCATCACCTTCCACCTATCATCATCATCATTATCACTAACCTTTTTTTTTTCTGAAAACAATTATTCCCACTAACCTAACAAATCCAATTCACAAAGATTCATAATATTCAACATAATCCGCATCCATTCTCTTGCGCATTTATCTCTTTTCATTGCAAACGTCTCCAAACACGCCAACTCTTATGATCAAATACCTGTAAGATAAAATACATGTCTTATGAAAGCAAGTACCATGAGCTCACAAAGCTAGTACAACTCTTATGAAAGCAAGCATCAACAATCCAGTAATTAAGTTTCCTACTTTTCATGATAAGAAACGTTGAAATCTTTTTCAAGTACCCTGAAATTTTTTAAACACAGAAATCTAAATCTGTAGAGACAAAAGGACAGAAGATTTGATCATGATAGAACAATAAGAATCTCGTATCTCTCAAACCCACACAGATTCTACTGTAGCATATACTTTAAGTGATTCCATTCACAATCTAAACTCAAATCCGATGAAGTAGATTACAGATCCTCTTGATATAAGTAAAGAAGTAACGACAAAAAGTAAGGTGATCTCAAAAGTTAAGATCTTTAATATTGGATGCAAAAAAAAAAGAACAACAATAGACACAGACCTGTTCTTAGCTCATAAACTGTTTAAAAACAGAATCACCTTAGCAGGAGCATGTCCACATCCGTCAGCTCTCCACTGTGTTCGCTTTCCAAAATCAGAGACCTTGACGGTTGAAGAACATCGGCTAGCCTGCAAATCTGAGAGAATGATTGATGGGTTAACCATTATACTGGAAAAGAAATTTCTAGAAATACTAAGAATTGTGAGGATGATGCTAAAGGGTTGAAGGCTGACCTTTTTACAGGTTGAGATCCACAATCTAGAGAGATAAGAAGCAGTCAATGATTAATCATCATGATCGTGGGTGGAAGAAGTAAAGATGGTTATTAACGGTGACGAATCATTACATCTCGTAAAGGAGGAGTAATTTAGTCGAACCGACAGGAAGGAAGCTCGAGCAAAAGATTCCTTCTGAATATCCGTCCCTGACAAAGTCTTGAAACTCCATTGTTGGCTGGTAAAAGATCATTTTTCTCAGACAAAACCAAGTTTTATATATACAAAATTGAGCTTGTAAAATCTAAATCAAGTGTTTGTTACAAAAAGAAAAAGCATGATTTATTTTAGCAGTTCTAGAGTTAAAGCAAGACTCTATAACATGAGTCTTTATAACATGAGAACCAATTAGCTTGTTCAAATCTATATTAGAATGATGGACACATCAAACAAAAGTAGCAAAGGATTCGATTGTTCTAAGAATCATGATGTATATTACCTTTGAACGGCGGATTTGATTGTTCAAATCACCAGACCTGGCTCCGTTTTGGGCAGTATCCATATGATGATGTTTTAACTGATGAAAAATACAGTAATCAGAATAGACACATGATTCTACCGGGGAGGGTGATCCGATGACTTACAGTATTGAAGATGAAAGTGGAGAGTCTCCCTTCGCTCTCCGTCTCCGAAGTTTTCATCCATACCAGCTTCATCAAAGGGATCGCCAGAGGCTGCAGCATATTTATACAAATCTAGCAGACGGACAGCGCAAGAGGTAGACTCGTAGTGGGATGGGGAATAAAGACGATTAAACCACAATCACCGTTACAGAAGCTAGATAGTCTCTGCGCCGATTCAAGACGAACGAAGAACACGAAAGAAAGCATCTGATTAGGGTTCCCGTAGAAGACTGTGGCGATGGGCCGCAAAAGAAACGCACCGTGAAGCCCACCGCGAAGAAGCCCGTAACCATAAAATCACTCTTTAGTGAAACGGTGAGTTTCTGACGTGTCACGCTGTGGGTTCGCCTATTTCTTAGGTGGATGCTGATGTAGACATCATGGGAGGGATGAAAAGATTCTTTTATATATATAGATATCTACGGATCAAGGCCTATATATATAGACATGAATGAGAAGAATAGTAATCATAGGCTATTGCCTATTGCTTAGCTTCCTAAATTACATAAAAGAATATATGACTTCCTATTTTATTTTAGAGAAGTTGCTTAACAAATCTTTGGTTTTGTGTCATTAATTTTTTTTATAAAATACGTGTCAGGGTACTGGATCTGTCTTAGGTATATCTTTTGATTCGTCCAAGGAGAGCGAGGTCTCTATAAATAGTCGAGCCTTTGAGGGAATGCATAATCTCCAATTCTTAAGAATGTATGGGAGATATATTAATGCATTGAAGATATCGGAAGACATGAAATATCTACCTCGTCTAAGATTACTACAATGGAATGCATATCCTAGAAAAAGCCTCCCTCCAACATTTCAGCTGGAACGTCTTGTGGAACTCCATATGCCAATGAGTAACCTCGAGAGGCTCTGGGGAGGAATCCAGGTTTGATATTTGATCTATGATTCATTTTAGTTAAGAGTTCGAAAGCCTAAGATTACAAAGGACTTTAATGATCCACCTTCCATTATTTGATATGCAGCCCCTTACAAATCTCAAGGATATAAATTTGGGATATTCCCAACATTTGGTAGAAATCCCAGATCTTTCCAAGGCTACTAATCTCGAGACATTAACACTTACTTCTTGTTCAAGTTTGGTGGAGCTTCCTTCCTCTATAAGGCATCTGCACAAACTAAAAAAATTAATGATGATGGGGTGTGTAAAGTTGCAAGTTGTTCCAACCAACATAAACTTAGCATCTCTTGAGGAAGTCAACATGAGTGACTGCTCAGGATTAAGAAGTTACCCAGATATTTCTATTAATATCAAGGATCTCGATGTTGAAAACACACAGATGGAAGCTCATCCATCAATTAGTGATTGTTTGCCTCTTCTGGAGTGGCTTCGTATAGGTGGCATAAACCTCAAGAGATTAACATATGTTCCGGAAAGTGTAACACATCTAGACCTAAGCAATAGCGGTCTAGAGAGGCTTCCATATTGCATTATAGGCCTCCCTCGATTAGAAAGTCTTTTCGTCTACCAGTGCAGAAAACTAGTGTCACTACTGGGTCTTCCCCCTTCTCTCAAGTACATAAATGCAAATGATTGTGAATCACTCGAGAGAGTGAGTTTTGTTTTCAGTGATTCACTGAGGGAAATCGAGTTCCAGAACTGTTTGAACTTGGATGAAGAATCAAGAAGGGTAATCATGCAACAAAAGGTTCACCACAGTGTATGCTTACCGGGTAAAGAAATTCCTGCGGAGTTTACTAACCGAGCTATAGGAAACTCCATAGTCATCCCTACGGGTCTCTCTAGAAACTCAAGGTTAAGATTTAAGGCTTGTCTTCTGATTTCGCCAGTCACCTACTCACATCTTGATATAGCTTGCGTAGTCACCAAGGGAGGTGTCACCATTGCGAAACTTAAGTGGGATTCAATGAATGTTTCTCATTTTCTGACGGAACACCTGTTTTTATGCGATGGTAACTTAACTCCAGGAAGACCTAGCGTGGATGGGAATGCTAATGATATTTTGTTCGAATTTAGCTGCAGAGATAGCTTCAAGATTACTGAGTGCGGTTTACAGATCTTGTGGGAAAACAGTTGGGAATTCAGTGATTGTGAAACAGTTGGGACTGGAGACAGAAGCAACCGCTACAGATATGAAACCTATGAACCTGAAGCCGTTCAGATCTCTCAACGTGAAGACGTTCAAGGCAGTAATTATAGTAGATCTTGTTGGAGTTGGCTTAAGAAGCTTTGCTCTCGAAAAAGAGATGACCGTAACTACCCTCATTATGATTATCACTCAAGGGTAGCGGAAACAACCGCAACAAGCCATATGACCCCCATTATGATTCGACGAGAATAATATGACGAAGGTGTTTACTTAATTTTGCTATCTCCTTTTCCCGTTTTTATTTTGCATCAAAGCGAGGAAATGTTTCAGTTTGAAAATCTAGTTTGACTTTTAAAATAAAAACATACTATTTTAAATATTATGATTTTCATATTTTATATTTTCTTGTATCTATAGATTAACTATTATCGATCCTTTCTCATTTAAAAAACTATTATTGACTTTTTCATTGTCAATAAATTATTTTAACTGTTTTTGAGCTTGTGAATTAATTTTAATACCATTTTATATATATAAATGCGAATGTTACCACTGCCTAGAATTTCTATCATTTAATTTACTGATTGTTAGATATCTATAACAATATATTATTTACTTTTTTGAAAAGGTTTTATAACAATCAAATGTACTTCTTTTGAATAAATGTTTTGTCATGATAATTGTTACCATGTTGATTTGATTTGATTGTGTTGTTATAAATTTTTTGTGTTTTCTTAAAAAAATTATTTCAGTTTTATGTTTTACATAATTTATTTTTTATAATCAACCAACATCATGATTTTATAATAATTTGTTTTTGTTTTAAAATATATTTTTTCTTATAAAAATTAAACTAAGGGAACTTGGTTAAACAGAATCAAGACACAAATCGATCTAATCAAACTAACTATGGTTTATTTTAGCTGGAAAAATTCTATAACCGAATTAATCAAATCAAACCAAACTCAAGCTGAACTGATAAAATAACCGAAGTGATCATCCTGCTTCTAATCCAACATCATCACGCATAAAAACTTTATTTTAAACTGTTTACATAAAATATATTATTATTTTATTGAAAATTAATAACATAACTAAATTTATTTATTACAAAAATATAAAATCTTATAATCTGCCATACATATTTTGGGTATCTAATAAAATTTTAAGAGTTTTAAAATGAGAAATTTATTAAATTATTTCTGATATTTTTATTTCATTGTCATTAGTTTTGAATTGAAATATTCATTAAGATTTTTTCAATAGATATGATTTTAACATTTTGATTTTGGGTATCTTGAAAAAAGTTATTTAAAAAAAAATAGAAAAACAGAAGAAAAAAATAAAAAAAAATAGAGAGAATTTGTTTCTAATTTGAGAGATTTTTTTCTTTATAAGAAATTAGGAAATGTATCTGAAACTTGTTTGACTGCAGATGCTAATCTTCAATATTCTCCTCTAAAACTGTCTTATACGGTAAACACTCATAAGGAAATGAACACATCTTATTTCTTTTCTCCACTGATAAAAAGGACCAGAAGCATTTACTTCGGTAATATCTGCAAGTCCTCAGACCTCTGTTCTCCTGGGTATGTGTTCTACTCTGCTTCTTGTCTTTAAAAATATGATCTTTTCGATGGACAAACAGTATTCAATGTCAGAATTATCGGGTTAGATTTTGTATCCTAAGATTCGATACTCTTTTTCGAGAAGCGTAGAATCAATCTTAGCTAGGGCTGTAAATGATTTTACATGCATTGAATTACATCCTATGATTGAAAAGGAGCTTCCTTTAGTGTAAAGATTGGCTTTTTAAATATCTGAGACTGTCTTGATTTCCTCTAGGCTTGTTTAGTTTGCTATATAGTATCATGTTCGCCTAGGAGTAAGGTTCCAAGACCAACCAAGAGGATAACTTTACTTAAATAATACTTGTTCTGTGGTTTGTTGTGGATGTTTAGAATTGGCACTAATGATGATGAAACTATCTACCGCAGGTGGGATTGGGCTGTAAGGTTTAATGGGCATTGAAGGTGTGAACACAAGTTCAAAATCTGGAAATGTGGACAAGTTGTTGTCACCTCCACCAGGTTTTGAAGGTTGCTCGAAATCTAGAAATGTGGACAAGTTGTTGTCACCTCCACCAGGTTTTGAAGGTTGTTCGAAATCTGTAAATGTGGACAAGTTGTTGTCACCTCTGCCAGGTTTTGAAGGTTGTTCGAAATCTGGAAATGTGGACCGGTTGTTGTCACCTCCGCCAGGTTTTGAGTCTCAAACAAGGTTTGTGCTTAGGAAGGTACAAGAGCAGATAAATGGATCCGGTACACGAGATGCAGATAGTTTCCAGAAGCTTGTTAACAGACGACCTTGGATTGTGCATGATCATACAACCAAACCTGAGGTCCCATTACTATGTCTACCTCTTCCCTGTCTTTTCACTTGTTATGCTCTTGTGGTTAATGGTGAAGCTAGTCATGTATGTGTTTATGTGGATCTGTTTTTTTTTATCATATCTTTGTCTACCAAAGACATTCTTTGAAGTGGAGATCTTTTGAAGTGTGTGCTAAAACATGGATACTAATAGACACTAGGCTTGATGTATAAGATGTTAGTTAAGGATAAAAAGTTTCTTGTTGTGGATTGCATATCCCTACTACTAGTAGGCTACTAGCTAGCCACTTATGGTTTTAGTTTCGTTAATAATGTATGCTCTAAATGATTTAGCATGAACAATTTGAAGCTTGATGTGTCAATTCAGGTAGCTGTACTATGCTTTTTGATGTATAAGAATGTATATTGAGTTTTTACTAAAGTATTTACAAATTCATTTCACAGGTACGACCAAGACGGCTACCGAGAGTCTCCAAGAAGGTAGTCCTTGAGGAAGCTCCAGTGTTTAACCCAACCGAGGAGGTTAGTTTTGCTTTTAATGGAAAGAAAAAAAAAAGTAGGGAATAGGTTTCCTTATTCTCTAACATAGAGTTACTTAATGTTCAGGAGTTCAATGACACTCTCTCTTACATTTCAAGCTTGCGTGACATATCTGAGCCTCATGGAATCTGTTGTGTGGTTCCTCCTCCTTCATGGGATCCTCCATGTCTTCTTGGGGAGAGAAAAACATGGGAGGGTTCCAGATTTTTCACTCAAGTTCAGATCTTTGATGGAGTTCGTACCGATGACCCGAAGATTAAAAAGGAGCCTGATGCTGATAGTGATGAGGATGATGATACGTTTGACAAGGTTAAGTTCTGTAGAACAGAATTTGGTCATGAGTATACTTTGGAGACGTTCAAGAACTTTGCAGATTCGTACTTGGAGAGGCATTTTCGCGTAAAGGAGAAGGTTCTTGCTTCCATGTATTCATCTCCATCAGTAGACGCATGGCCGACGGTGGCAGATGTTGAAAAAGAGTTTAGAAAACTTCTTGAGAATCCACTTGTTGAATTAGGGGTAATGTTTACAAAAATCAATTTTATTGCTTTTATATTATATGAAAAAGACTATAGTACTAACTGGTGGTGTAACATAGGTGCTTTATGGGAACAATATAGATACCAACACGTTTAGCAGTGGGTTTCCTTTATCTGGAACATCTGGATCTTGCAAGTACAAAACATCAGGTTGGAATCTGAACAATACAGCGAAGCTTCCTGCCTCTCTTCTTTCGTTTGACGACTGTGAATCAGTTTGTGTTCCTCGCCTAAGTGTAGGAATGTGCTTGTCTTCTCAGCTGTGGGTAAGTTTTATAGTTGATGTCAGGCTATGCCAGAAATAGCATCTATTCTGCAAGCTATCACTATACTCTCTCATATAAATATCTGTTGATAAACAGAAGTCTGAGAAGGAGAGACTCTACTCGCTCTGCTATCTGCATACGGGCGCTCCTAGAGTGTGGTATTCTGTTGCAGGGTGTCATCGGCATAAGTTTAAGGCTTTCATGGAGAGCTTTATCCCTAAGATGTCAGGAGAACAGTCAAAGAAGAGTTATGACTCTGTAATTACTTCAACACATTATGATTTTGTAAGTACCCTTCTATGCAGTCACTCTTTTTAGAAAATTGACACAAGAGTGACCAACAAAGATATCACTTGTGTTGAGTTCTTGTATTGATGACTATCATACTATCATAGCATTTAATAGTCTATTGGTTAATTCATTTGGCAGGTGATGGCAATGTCTCCTTATGCGTTGCACATGGAGGGTATAACAGTGACCCTGTGTGTCCAGAACCGTGGACAGTATGTTATATTGTTTCCAGGGACGTATTACTCTTCCGTTGACTGTGGTTTTAACTGTCTGGAGATAGCAAATTTTGCTACCCTTGATTGGTTATCACATAAGGAAGTTGATGCTCTGCAGAATCAAGAGAAGAAACGAAAATCGTTGTTATCGTATGATAAGCTTGTTTGGAGCTGCAAGTGAAGCTGTGAGATGCCTTAAGGAATACTCTTTGACCAAGAAAGAACAGCAGACAATATGAGATGGTTTAATGCTTGTGGTAAGGGGGATGTTCTCAAACACTGTTAAGGTATGTTCATCGTTCTTCTTTGCCTGTCTTGGTAGCATGAGGAACCTGCTCACTACCTTTGTTCTCTTTTATGTAGTCACGGGTCAAGAAGGAGAAGAGCAGAGTTCAGTTCCTTAGTGGTCCACTAAAACTGCAAAGGATGGACGAGAGGTTTGATGATGTGAGCAAGAGGGCATGTTGTGAATGCTTTGTGGATTTGTATCTTTCCGCTGTCCAGTGTTCATGTTCTGCTGATCGTTACTCGTGTCTAAGCCACATGAGGAATCTCTGTCCCTGTCCGTATAACAAAAGGAGTTTTCTCTATAGGTACACCATAGATGAGTTGAACATTCTTGTAGAGGCGTTGGAACAGCGTAAGCTCAGCTCTATGTTCAAATGGGGAAACATAGATGGCAACTACTTGCGCTTCTCCTGCCATCAGAAGTTCACAACAACCTGGTGGGGACAAAGGCAAGAAAACAGATGAAGTTATGCAAGATGTTGAAGCTGGAGGTAAGGGAGCAGATGGAGGCAAGAGGGAAGGTGAGATCGATCATAGAGATGATGAATGTCAAAGAGGAAAATGATAATGAGTAGTTTGATATATCAACCAGGCCATGCGATTCTTTTGCTGTCAACACGGCAAAGAAACAGAAGCAGGGATTTTATTAAAGGAATGTTTTGTTTTTAAGTAGTTTAGTCAAAGGAGTAAATCGGTTTGCAAATTTGGACCATTATGTAAACCCTAGAAGCACAACTCTAAACTCAAATTTATGTTACATTTGTTTCAAAACAGTTTCTTTTGTTAAAGAATATTTTATATTCAGTTAGGTATTTTTCTTATAAAATTTATTAACTATTACGAGAATTATTATCACACCAACATTAGTAATATTCTAAATGAATCTCCCATTCTCATCTACCTGAGATTGGATAGAGGTATCTGTTATGAATTGTGGTTAGCTCTGAATCCATTTGTATAGATTAAACTGTGGTGGTTGCTCGTTTTGGCTTGACGTTGGCATGTGCCGTTTAGGTTTAAGATGCCGAACAGAGATTGAAAATGCCGTTTAGGTTTATGTTTACCACTTTGCTAGAATCTATCTCATCTGACTTCTTAATATATAAATGCCGAACAGAGATTGAAAACTGAAACAGGGAATGATAATCTTAATATATTGAACCAGAAATACCTTGGCATCTTCATCTGAGTTCTTCGTCACCGCACAAAGAGTCAGAAATGAGATAAACTAAAATATCCAGGCATCGTCAATCTTCGACAAAGCGACACCGACGAGAATTAAAGAAAGAAATAAAAAGAAAAAGAAGAAAACTAAAGAAACAACAGAAAAAGAGATCAAAACAAACCGAATAGAAACGAAACAAAGAACAAGAAACAAGGTCAATGAAGACTTACACCACCGGAAACTTCTCGGAATGGCCGATGGAGTAAGTCTCCAGGTCCATAGTAACAGCGAAGTTCTTCCAGAATATGCTAATCTCATGAGCTAGCGAAGGATCTTCATCGTGTTCATGGTGCATAGTAGAGAGAGGTTTTTTAATTGTAGGCGAGATTTTGAAGAGTCAGCATCAATTTTTTATTGCTACGTGCTAACAGAAAATGAAGCCACTGCCATGTCACACGTCCGAAACAGAAAGGGAATCAACTGCCATGTCATACATTGGTGGGGGTTGCATCCATCTCTATGACTTGCTTGCTTGATCGCCTTCTTCTTCTTATTTGCGGTCAAGTGGAATGTGCATTGGCAGGCTATATATGAACCTAGCCTTGGTCGGTTCATTAGGAATGTCCTTAGCCATGGGCTGGACTTAAACATGGACGGATGCTTTTAGGATCAAACCGATGGGTTAGATCACATCAGGGTAATCCGGCTATGGATTTATATGATGGGGGTTGTCTTAGATGAGATTCTAATGATGGTGATTGGTTATATTACTTAGTGGTATACTTGTATGGAATTGGAATAGTTGGACCAAACCATGCATAAATATGATCGATTGTTAGGTTATCGGTTTGTATATTCATGTTCTGTGATTTGTATGGTTTCAGGATCAGACCAGGATCGTGGTAAGGCCAAAGAACCATGAAGACTAAGGTTGTGGATGATGTGTGTTTAGATCAGATAGAACATGAACTTATGATAGCCTATTGTGCGAACTGAATCTATGTATTGGATCACATATTTCTATTTATACAATACTGATTTACTCTTAAGTGATTATGGTTGTCTTTGCGATTGATGAACTTCATATGCATGAAAATGACTTAGAAAAATATGGATATAGAAGATGGAACAAAGGAATTAATAATCCAGGTAAGGCCGCAGTCTGGCTGGATTGAGGAATCCAGAATCGGGTCTTACAATGTCTACATCAAAATAATGGCCTTCTTTCACTACTTGCAATGTGAGATGTTCTTTTCCACTTTTGCTATCCGACATATCCAAGAACAAAAAAAATGGCAGACAAGTTAGCACTCCGTGCTAGGAATCTGTCTTCAGCTATGGTTTATTTCGATTTCGTTTCACTGTTTTGGCTAGCGGGATTGGATTCTTCTTATTCTAGAATAGCCTTCTGTTAGAACAAAAAGAAATATTTAGAAATATTCTTAATAGTTTTTTTATAAATTAAAATTGAAGTTTAGGCTTTAATTGGTAACTTTGTAGAATGGTGGAATGATGTTTTTACGTGATTCCGTAAGTATTTTACCAATCAAGAAAATATGCGGAATGATAAAGAAAGCAAAAATGCAGGTTTGATTTTTTGCTGACATAAATATAAAGAAAATTTTCATTAAGTGGAAAAGTGAGTTTTAGTAGATTATAGTAGAACAAATTACAGATTCAGCACTTTCATATTACTAAACTATATGCTAATACCATTTTAAAATTTTAAATAAATACCAATATTTTTTATGATAATATTTATGTTAAAAATAAAGTTACATTATAATTTGTTTGATAATATTATGAAATGTTAATCTATTATTAAATATCATATTAAAAGATAAGCTAAATATTATAATAAGAGCTTAAGTAATTTTAATAAATATTAGTTATTTTCATATTATGTAATAATTAGTTTTATTATTGATATTTATTTTTCTTATAAAAGTTGAATACCATATAAAATTTTGATCAATTAAACATTAATATTCCATCATTCCGCAAATTTTTAAATTTTTCACAGCTTAATTAATTTTTTCCGCAGCTTAACTATTTTTTCCGCGATTCCGCGATTGATTTTTCTAAAATGAAAGTGTTAGAAAAAAAGAAGTTATTTGACTAAATTGTATTATGTTGTGGAATGCAAACAAAGTCCCACATTGGAAGTTTAGACAAATAATGTCTAATATATAAAGAGTTGTCCAACTCTGATTAGTACGAGGCCTTTTGGAAAGGAGTCCCATAAACAAATCCATGCGGGCTTTGCCTTCGGGCCCAAAGTGGACAATATCGTATTAATCAGACAATAGAGAGTTAGACATGTCTAATATATAAAAGAGTTGTCCAACTCTGATTAGTACGAGGCCTTTTGGAAAGGAGTCCCATAAACAAATCCATGCGGGCTTTGCCTTCGGGCCCAAAGTGGACAATATCGTACTAATCAGACAATAGAGAGTTGGACATGGGCTTGAAAAAGTCCAACAATTGGTATCAGAGCCGGTGATGACGAACATCTGCAAGAAGACCAAAATACCCTTCAAGTTCGAAGAGCCTCCACTTCGATGGGAAGGGCGAGGTGCGTAGCAGAAGCCAGTCAAAGATCCTGGGAGCTTCGGTTGTGGGAGGGAAGAATCCTCAAGATGACTTCGCGAATAAGTGGTGTCGGAGACTTGTATCGAAAGTCTCTCCCTAACGACGATACAAGATTAGGTGGGTATTCCTAACGGTGCTGCAAAGATTAGGTGGTGAATGTCCTAATGGTGCAGTAAGGGTTAGGTGGATAAATCTTAATGGTGTAACAACGGTTAGGTGAAGAGTCCCGTTGGTGATTACGGCGGTACAAGAGGTGTGCCAGGTTTCGCTGGAGGTTAAAAACCAAGGGTTCATGTGGTACTTGGTTGAGAGGAAGTTTGTTGTGAATGCAAACAAAGTCACACATTGGAAGTTTAGACAAATAATGTCTTATATATAAAGAGTTGTCCAACTCTGATTAGTACGAGACATTTTGGGAAGGAGTCTCATAAACAAATACATGTGGGCTTTGCCTTCGGGCCCAAAGTGGACAATATCGTACTAATCAGACAGAGAGTTGGATGTGGGCTTGGAAAAGCCCAACATATAAAATAGTGATATCTTACTTTTGAGAATATCTTTTTGAGATAGGGAGGAGCAATTGAGCATGCATGCTATAAGATACGAATTGACAGCACAATAAAGTTACGTTCAGAGTCTCGTCCTTCGGAGACCTTTGGTTTAACATGTTAATTACAGGCTCAACCACGACACCTGACTCGTCATTTACTCGGTCCATTATTACTTTAGGCCTCTGTTGATTTATTAGAACTAATGTCTTCTCCAGCATTAAATTCATCACTAAAGAAGAAGTGAGTGTAGGCCTATATATCAGCTCGTACAACATATCGGGCGCCGATCCGGCTAAAAGGCAGATCGAGACTATACATCAAATGCGCTAAATAAAGCGACTCGTATATGGTAGAAAGAATGCTACCTTGTTTTCTAGCTAACACGAAATGACACCTTGTTTCACAAGTTTAGTAAAAATTCAAATTTGTATAAAATTATCACTTCTAAATAAGGATCCTAATGCCTAGAAGCCTTTGATTTGTGACAAGACACTGACTCCTTAGATCTCTAAGATATCAAGGCAGTAATTTGATAAATGAATACAAAAAAAACAGAAAGAGATCTCTGAAAGATATCGGTGGTACTGGTATCTAAGTCAGCTTTTTCCCCAGTTAAAATAAACAATAAAATAGAAAAAGCAAGAGAGAAATAGAAAGGAGAGAGACACACTACTCTCTTTTTTGACAAGACACACATAGACTTTAAAAGAAAAATTT